>NW_027069854.1:443969-638466 GCF_002906115.3 Quercus suber | reverse complement strand
CTTGTGAAGCAGCAAAGGAAGCTGTATGGCTCAAGAAGTTCCTTTCTGACCTTGGTGTAATAAGAATGGAGCAAGTTCCAATCACATTGTTTTGTGATAACTGTGGAGCAGTTGCACAATCTAAAGATCCAAGGAATCACAAGAAAGGAAAGCACATTGAGAGGAAGTACCATATCATTCGAGATATTGTTGCTCGTGGAGATGTGGTGGTAGCAAAGATTGAAAGTGCAAACAATCTGGCAGATCCATTTACTAAAGCTTTGCCTCAAAGGATTTTTGAGTCGCATTTGGAAAGAATGGGAGTTAGATTAGTGCACAATAGTCTTTAGGGCAAGTGGGAAATTGTTAGGATTGGTGCCCTTAAATCCTATTGTAAGATGCTATGTATAATATTAAGTGTGACATTGTGTTTGACATTATGTATGACTTAATATTATGTTTAATAAATTTGTTTTATTATTATCTGAAATAATGGTAACATGAATATTCAGACATTATCATATAGTCCATGAGATGCATAGTATGTGATTTATGTGAAGAGTCACAGAAGATATAAATCACAAGTTCTTTGTAAACTCAGAATTATAGTTCGTAGTCGGTGATGAAATTGGGCATTTCATCTGCGAAGACTATAAACATATCAACTACGATGATTTGTCTTGATCATGGAAGTGGAGACTTCTAGTTGATGTGTTAATATGTTTTAGAGTTAAGACATATTGAACTGGACCGCTGTGAGATTTATTATTCTCCTAAAGACTGTCAAATGAATAATAAATCTCACGACTTGTATTTGCATGAACTCTTAATCCTGAGAGAATAATGAACCTGATCATGAGATGTAGGTTGCTTTGATATATCAGGAGTGAGATCTACAGTTATGGTCAAAACCTCAGTATGTTGGGCAGCCACATTTAGTGTTGATGGAACATGTATTCTCAAGATGAAATTCATAGTCTCTTAACGGAGATATAAAATATTCCCTTGAGATAAGTTTAATGGGTTTGTTATTCAAAGAGTTAGGCCTAACCACTTTAGTAAGACTAAAGTATATATTTATGGAATTGGATTTCATAAATATATAATGAATAACATTAAAAGATTAAACCGGGTACTCAAGGATTAAGATGTAGTAATTTACAAAGTGGCAGTCTACATTAAGACTTTGTATTACTACGAATATTTTATGAAGGGTTGCATGTATAATAAAGTCTTGGGATATAATTTATAGATAAGACCTAGAGTGCAACTATTTTATATAGTGGTATTAAAAATAGTTAATGGTAACTTTGGACTTGTCAAGAGTTGACAGAAAAGCCCAAGGCCCATTGGAGCTAGTGTCTTATTGGTCCCTTTTGGTCCCACTCCAAGCCACACACTTAAGCCCAATTGGTAAGGCCCAAAAGGCCGGCCCAATTAGATAAATTGGTTAGATACAAAGGGAAAAACGTACAGAAATATAGGTGTGAGAAAAACATCATAAAAATGGTGTGGATGTGAGTTTTTGTCACCTATTACTTGAAGTGAAAAAAAAAAAAAGAAAAAAAAAAGAAAAGAAAAGAGGAAAAGGCATGAAATAAAGCGGAAGGAGAGTAGGACAAATATATGTATAAGATAATAACAACGATGGCAGCAACAACATGAGACAAGGAAAGGGGATTTTAGGAAAAGAAAAGAAGCGCAGACAATGTACTAGTTTGTGCAAAGTGCGAAGATTTAATGGGCCATGCTAACATCAGGTGTGGGCCCATACTATGCTTTGTTAAGTGTTCGGAGCTTGCGAAAATTCCGTGAAGCTCACACGCATGCTGCAAGCGCCACTCGTGTGAGGGGGGCTAATGTTAATGGTCATTTTCACGACAAATTTTATGGTCTGATGGAATGACTAAGCCTAATTGCTTAGCGGGTCAGATAATGTATTTTTGTCAATGTATTTAGCTCTGTTGCATGGTCCAAGCCCATGCGAATCGTTGGGGAATTGAGTAGGAATGGTTTTGGCGGGTGTGGGCTAGTTCCCATTGGACATTTTACATAGGCCCAGCCTGTAAGTGCTGCGAAGTGGGCTAGGGATGCTGGGGGCATCTAAGGCCCATGAAGGAGGTCCAATGCCAGAAATTTCCACCCCAGATTTGACTCCATGCTTTGTGTGACTGTGCCCCTAATTTTCAGTCCAGCTCCATTTTCCCACACCAAGCAGCTAACTCTAAGAAAAAGCTGAGCAGTCTAGCCCACTCAGCCACCCAAATGTTGTCTTCTAAGGCCTACAAAGACCAGAGACAACAGCTACAAAGAGGAAGCAACTTTGTTTCCATAATCATGCAAAAAGCAACCAAACCTTTCCCTAAGCATAAAACATAATACACCAAGTCATAGAAATAACATCTGAAAGGTCCAAGGCCTTCCTCCCACCTAAAAACTGGTCACAAGCATCCCCTAAAACTTGATATAAATATGCATCACCAGCCCACAAGAAAACCAACGTTTTTCCCTACAAAAAAAAACCCAAAACTTTGACACAAGAGCCCAGTCAGCTACCTTAGTGTATGGACGATTTGAAGGCCTGGGGGTGAAAATATTGATATAGGGGAACTCTCCCTCTCTTGCTCAAGACCTCCGTTAATTTCTTCCTCTGTGTGACTGCGGGTTGAAATTCCTGACTTATGAATATATGATTTCTACACTTTCTTGTGTTTTCATTTTTGTGTTGTTTTCTCTTTCCATAAAGCACCATTAGCCTTTGTGTACCTCACATTGCGAATTTTGGGCTTGGCTCTCCAAATAACTAAAGAATTTAACGAACCCAAGGGGAGTTTTAGGCTCATTGCTACAATCTCGGCCTTTGTCGCAAAACGTCTCCGACAATGATTTAGGTTAATGATAAACAAAAAAATTTGTTAGGGAACAGGAGACATAACCCATGATTTTGAAGATAAGTACAACAGAAAATACAATGTACAGATGCTAAGACCAGATTTTACAATAGATCCGTACATGAAAGTTATATTTGAAAAACCTTATAAAAGCAATGGAATCCTAAAAAGAATGACACTATAAATTTCATATAAAGAGGGTACTTGAGCAGCCTTATCTTATTCTCAATTCATATATTATAAAAAGCAAAAACATATATTATCATTTATATTAAGAAAATATTATTGGAAGCCATACCATGACTTCTTCTTGGTATGTCTTCGCGTCGTATGTTATCATTTTTAGGTTATCATCCCAGCCAAAGCCACTCTTCTTTCTAATAGTCTGAATAGTGGACCATATGGTTCTTAGAGTCTGCATCCGATTTTCAACATAAAAGGGGTGGCACTCAACCCCAAATTGGGCAATTATCTCCTTCGCTACAAGAGCAAAGGAGCCTGCCTTGAAAGTGCTAGACGGCTTATTGCCCTTTGCAGCCTTCTGCGTACGTATCCTAAGCATCGTTGAGTGCATGGGTGGCAGCCACCTAAACTGCTTGTTGCTGCTCACCTTCTCTTTGCCCTTTGACATTACTACATATGAAAATTGTATAGTGAGAGTAGCATTTAAAAATGAGAGTAGCATTTAGTAATTATGCTCGGAATATGAACAACAAATCAAACACACATACAACCACGCTTATAAATGTGCACAACAGAATGAAACATGTTAACACTGGAAATAACAATGTAATACCATTAAATAACAATGTAATGCTGAAAATATGGGTAGAACCTTCTGCTATTCCTTATCTCTAAGGGTATATCTTCGCTACGCAGTCTTATTAGAGCTCTATATAATTTTAGGACCCCTCTAAGGACGACTTTGAAGTATCTATGAACAGTCTCAGTTGATCTATATATCTGACTACCCATTACACGGAACCTCACATTATGACCAATAATGTGTAAGAAAATGAACACTTACTCCGTAACAGACATGTGAATAGTCGGGCGTACGTGCTCCCCCTCAGCGAGGATGTGACATACGTGGTGGAAAGCTATAGGCTTCATCCCAATTTGATTCACACAATATCTCTCACTTCCATGTAGAATACTATTTATGTATTCTTCTCTCTCGGCTGCATGATTAACATAAGGCGCCCTAGGCAGTCGTCTACGTCTATGCTACAATTTCCTTAACAATGCAACCTCTACAAGGAGGACAGATACAACTAAGGTAAGAATTGCGGCTTTGGTTTTTTTCTTCATCTAAAAAATCACAAACACTGTGGTCTAAGAGGTATGTAAACAAGCATGCTATTGATTACATAGTAAATAAAAACAGCTACAAACAGAAAACATCCAAACCACATTGATAACGAGTACCAAATCACATTGCATTCTATTTACAATCAATATTTACACCATCACATTGATAACTGCACATTGATACCATCACAATACCATCACATTGCATTCTATTTACAATCAATATTTACACCATCATAGTACCAACACATTGATAACTGCACATTGATACCATCACAATACCATCACATTGCATTCTATTTACAATCAATATTTACACCATCACAGTACCAACATAAACCACATTGATAACTGCACATAATACCATCACAATTAATATTTACACCAACAAATCACATTGCATTCTATTTCTGTATAACTATACCATCAACAACAGTTGAATTCTTAAATCAATAATTAAATAAAAAATGGATAATTAAAAAAAGTAAATAAATAATTATATAAATAAATAAATAAATAAATATATATATATATATATTTATATATAGAAAATAAATAATTATATAAATAAATAAATAAATAAATATATATATATATATATTTATATATAGATCAGATCGGACTGAGGATGGGTTGTTTATGGGTTTGAGGGTGGGTTGAAGGATGGGTTGTTTATGGGTTTAAGGGGATGTGGAGGGTGGATCGGACTGAGGTGAGGTTGTCGGGTTAAAATGGAGGGTGGATTAGAGGGTGGATTGGACTGAATGAATGGTGGATTGGAGTGAAGGAAACTTACCGTGGGTGGATCGGAGCTCGGTTTGTGGAGGCTCGGTCTGTGGTCGTCGGACTGGAGCTCGGTTTGTGGTCGTCAGACTAGAGCTCGGTCTGTTCTTGCTCACCGTTTCTCTCTCTCTCTCTCTCTCTCTCTCTCTCTTTGCATGTCTGAAGCTCGGTCTGGAAATGATTTGAAGTGAAAATAGGAATGTAAAATAATTTTTGGGTCAAAGGCTTCTTTTTTACGGTCAAATGAAATGTAAACCTGGAAAATTCTATTTTCAAAGCCAACCAAACACACGGTTTTACGGAAAATGATTTCCTGAAATGGTTTGAAGCCAAAACAGACGGACCGAAGAGGAAAAAAAAAAATATTAATACCAATAATAATAAGTCCTAGTAATAATTTGGCACTTCTTTGTTATCAAAAATAATTTTTATACCTAAAATTTATGCTAAAGATGAGGTTAATAATTATTCCCAATATCTAAAAATTATATGCAACTAGCATGTAACCCATGCAAACGCATTAATACATTTAAAATTAAACACAATTTTTATTATAAAAATATAAATAATTAGTCAAATTATATATGAAAAAAATAGCAAGTAATACATGCATACATTTAATACATTTAAAATTAAACACAATTTTTATCATAAAAATATAAATAATTAGTCAATTTTTTTAAAAATAAATATAATTTGTCACATATTAAAATTCTTAACTAAATTTAATACTACTTATGGTCCTTTTTTTTTTTTCTAATTTTTAATAAGATAGAATGTATGGTGATCTTTGTTGTGTGGTGATTTTTATTGAGTATATGTGATTGGTTTATATATTTATTTATTTTATTTTATAGTTCAATAATATTAGATTCTTAGTATTTTGCACTCATTAACTCACTTGATATAAAGATTAAAAAACTTAAGTGGACACATAACACAAACTTAAGTGGATAATTATAGTGTTGTTCCTGTATAAATTTAGACTCACGACGCAGAATTGGATTCTAATTTCAGATACTAATTGAACTTTTTCTAAGTTTTACCTATATATATATATATATGAACAATGTTTTAAAAAAAAATTAAAGAAATTCTTAACAAATCTACTCTTGGTTCTTGCAACTAGTCATCTAAAAATGAGAGTAGGACCTATAAAATGAGTATTTTTGAAATATTAGAGCAATTACATCAGGCTGTGCAAAATTTCTTATCTATTTTAGCATAAAAACCTACTTTTTCTTTTTAACACAATCATCTATCCAAAACTCTCGCATCAGTTTGTCTATTCTACCATTTATTTTATTTAAATAATCATTTTCATCACTTTTTATTTATTTATTTTTTATTATTATTTCTCTCAACTCCCTTTTAACCCATCTAAACACACACACACACACACACACACATACACACACACACTCTCTCTCTCTCTCTCTCTCTCTCTCTCTCTCCATTCTTGAACACATCACCTCTACGGATGAGAGCTCTAAGAGCCTTATTTCCTCTAGATTGCCTCTCTCTTGGTCAAATCGCCTCTCCCTTTAAATAATGAAATAGAAAGCTACAGTAACCGTGTATATATGCACGATTAGAGCAACCACATCAGCTTGTATAAAGTTTTGCAAAATAGAAAAAGGTACTCCTTTTACATATTTTGACCCAAAAAAAACACCAACATCAGTGGGTGTAAAATTGTGCATTTATGCACAATTGCTACAGTAACCGTGCATATATGCACGGTTACTGTAGCTCTTCTATTTCTTATTTTAATATTATCTTCGTATAGAATAAAAACACATTTTTCACACATTTTTCTCTCTCTCCTCTCACTGAGCAACACTAACGCCTCTCAGCTTGTCTCTCCCTATTTCATTCCTGAGCTCTTCCTTTCATCTTCTCTCTTCATTTGGTTCTTATAAGCTCTTGCTTATTCTCGTCACCACGGGAAATAATGTGATTGGTTTGGGGGGTTTTGTAGCCTTGTCAGGAGGGTAGATCAACTTGGAGATATCTCTATTGACAGGCTTTGGGGCAATTTTCTCTAAAAAGGTATGGGTTTTTCTCATTGAGATTTTAGGGTTTTTTTTTTTTTTTTTGGTTTCAAGCAAGATTCTTGGGAGCCTCTCTCTTGGTCAAATCGCCTCTCCCTTTAAATAATGAAATAGAAAGCTACAGTAACCGTGTATATATGCACGATTAGAGCAACCACATCAGCTTGTATAAAGTTTTGCAAAATAGAAAAAGGTACTCCTTTTACACATTTTGACCCAAAAAAAACACCAACATCAGTGGGTGTAAAATTGTGCATTTATGCACAATTGCTACAGTAACCGTGCATATATGCACGGTTACTGTAGCTCTTCTATTTCTTATTTTAATATTATCTTCGTATAGAATAAAAACACATTTTTCACACATTTTTCTCTCTCTCCTCTCACTGAGCAACACTAACGCCTCTCAGCTTGTCTCTCCCTATTTCATTCCTGAGCTCTTCCTTTCATCTTCTCTCTTCATTTGGTTCTTATAAGCTCTTGCTTATTCTCGTCACCACGGGAAATAATGTGATTGGTTTGGGGGGTTTTGTAGCCTTGTCAGGAGGGTAGATCAACTTGGAGATATCTCTATTGACAGGCTTTGGGGCAATTTTCTCTAAAAAGGTATGGGTTTTTCTCATTGAGATTTTAGGGTTTTTTTTTTTTTTTTTTGGTTTCAAGCAAGATTCTTGGGAGTTTCTCTAAACTAATTTTTTTTTGGGTTTCTTGTTTCAAATTTTTTCCGGTTTGGGGGTTTTTTTAGGGATTCTTCAGAACACACCCGAAGTTCTTTTTGGAATTTATTAGTATTTTAGATTTTGTGTGTATTTATATTTGATTATTTTAGAGTTTAGGTAAGGATTAAATTCCATGTCTTTTAGATAGGGATTAGTTTCCCCGTGTGTAGGGAGACTTTGAAGAATTTGGAGTTTTTTAAACTTGTATTAAATTTCTATTTGTCCTCTGTTTTCAAACTACTTGAACAGGGTATATATGTTGTATATGTTTTGGACTTATCAATAACACTTCTATCTTTTACCTCAAAAAAGGTAGGAATTTGTTTCAAGCCAAATAAATCATTTACATGGTTCACAAATATCACAATCCTTACAAATTGCTTGTAATCCTATAGCTTTTCCTTTCTTTCTTTCTTTTTTTTCTTTTTTTTTTTTGAGATAAACGGTAGAAATTTTATTTAATCAATATGCAAAACATTACATAAGACAAGGAACAAGGAAAAGCTATTAGCTCAGGTCTCCAATAGTGATAGGGTTTAATAGTTTTCTTTTTGGTAAATCTTGGCTTAAATGTTTTATTCTCTCTGTAAAGTGAATTGTGGTGGATTACTAATCACCTGAGGTTATTAACATGCCAAATACAAACTGAGTTAATTTGATTATATCCAGTGGTCTTTTGAAATGTGGATCTAGAACTTGGAAGTATAGTGGTATTTGAAATTTTAAACTTCCAATGTCTTACAATGATCTCCAATTGCATGGTAAGTGATATGGTTATTGCAACATCTCTGATCATGAATTCTAAAATGCTTGGAGATCATATTAGTTACTGCCAATATAGGTTGTACTTGAACTTAAAAAAGCGTGATAATTAGATCAGCTGGTGACATATACTTTTTGCACGTGGATTTTTTGGTGCCTGATAATTACTTTGGTGTTGCTTATTAGTGTTGCTTTTGAATTACTTTGGTGTTTGTTAGGTGATGGACTCACAAAACCCCTTCTTTCTTGACATTTTACAAGACAAGGAACAAGGTTTTGAGTCTTTTGATAGTAGTATTTTGATGTCCACTCTGCATTTAGACGTGAATGTCTATCAATCTCCACCCCAAGTTGAAATGAGACAATCTATACCCCTCATTGCAAAAAAATCAACTACTAAGAGAAGTCAAAGGGGAAACAACTTCATTGTAGATGAAGACATTAAGCTAGTGCCGGCGTGGCTCAATGTTAGCTTAGATGTCGTGACATCGACGGACCAAAAACACACAACATTTTGGGATAGAATTTGGTCTACCTTCCACAATGACAAGAAATTTAACTGCTCCAAGGGTTCTTTATGTAGTTGGTGGTCAACAATTCAAAGGGAGACCAACAAGTTTTGTAGATACTTAGCCCAAATTGAGAACCAGAATGAAAGTGGTAAAACTGAGTATGACAAGGTATTTCAACTCAACATCTAATATGTATTATACATCAATGCACTTTTAGTTTTATGATTCTCATTATTTTCAATTTTTTACTTTTGTAGATTGAAGATGCAAAAACTATGTATAAAAGTAATAGCAAAAATGATTTCAATTGGAACATTGTTGGAGAATTTTGAGGAATGAAGCTAAGTGGTTGATTCTAAGAGATAATTTGAAGGTCCGCACAAGACAGCCAGCCACACAATCTTGTAATACTTTTGCAAGCTCAATAAATCTAGATGAAGATAATGATAAGATGAACTCCAGCGAAACCTTGGAGAAACCCATAGGCAAGAAGGCCGAAAAGGAGAAATTAAAGAAAAGAAAGAATTGCGATGACGTGGTCCCAATACTTTCCTCCCAATTGGACGAAATCAAGGAAGAAAAGAGAAGAATGCATGAGGAGAAAAAGGAAAATATGCGCATTGCATTAGAAGAACGAAGAGAGTTTATGTGCATTACATCCGAAGAACGAAGAGAGTTGATTCGTATCAAGGAAGAGAAGAATGAAGTAGAAAAGAGGAAAGTGGAAGATGAAATTATGATGAAAGATACAAGAAACATGGATCCTAAGCAAAATGAATATATTTGTCTACGTCGTTTGGAAATCTTGGAGAGGTTAAGGTCTAAATTTCCATCATAATTTGAATATTATTATTGACAATATCTAATCAAGTAATTTTTTGTATAGTGCAAAGATACTAGCACCTGGTTGGCATAGATGGTTTGATGTTAGACATCTCTTTTGTAGTATTTACTTGTGTAGGGAACATGATTATTCAATCTCTAATCATGTTAGATATATTTTTGTAGTCTTCACTTGTGCAAGGAAACAGATGCAATGTTGTAAATTTTGTATTGTGCACGGACAAAAGCACTTGATTATTCAATTTAATTTATGATTATGTTCTTGTCATTTTGTTTTGGGTGAAGCAATGTCTTTGTTGAAGGTGGCTATACTTGTTGATTTTATTGGTTGTATATGCTATTTGAATGTAAATTTAATGGTACGTGATAGGGCAACTCTTTAACTAACTAGTTTGTGTATTTATTGGTTGTATTTAACCATTTCTTTAACAGACTGTGAGAGCTGAGCAAATTTAGGACTTTTTTGATGGACCAAACTGAAACTATACCTTCTGTTTCACTATCTCAGCTCAGGCTTGAGAGACAAAGCCATAAAGAATACCTATATTTGAAACTTTTTCAAGAACAAAACAGTAGGATACAGATGCAAATCAAAGAAGTAAAAAAAACAAAGTTTATAGTATATAGTACATATATAGTCTAAACCAGTAGATAAGCGTTAGTTCATTTCGCTAATTCATATAAATAATCTCATAGAACATCAAAGGAATGCAATTTAAAAATTTTATTCTAATATTAAACTTAGTAAATTTCAAATTCCAATGAAGGTTCACATTAAATAAAAGTAGTAATACTCAGAAATTTAGAATTCCAAATTCCTACGACTGGCCTTGTAGTTGTCATAGATGCTCGACGAGATCCGCTTGAAGTTGAGAATGAATTCCTCTATCTCAAATGGAATTATGACATTCAATAAACTGCATAAGGTTACAAGTGGGATTATGTGACATCGGTTCGGGTCCATTATCATCGATTTGATCATAATCAAAGTCATTTGCTCCAAGATAAGTATGTTGCTCATCTTCAACAATCATATTATGCAATATTATACATGCCATCATAATGTCCTTAAGCATTTCAAGGTGGAAAAATGTGCAGGCCCGCGCACAATTGCAAATCATGCTTGAAGCACTCCAAATGCACGTTCGACATCCTTCCTGACCACCTCTTGTGCTAAAGCAAAATGTTGTCTTTTACGGTCCTGTGGTGTTGGAATTATTTTGACAAATGTTACCCATGATGGATATATACCATCTGCCAAATAGTATCCCATCAAATAGTCATTATCATTTATCGAGTAATTAATCGAAGGAGCACTCCCTTCAGCAAGCTCAGAAAATATAGAAGACTGCTCTAGGACATTGATGTCATTGTGAGGCCACGGTAACCCAAAAAATGCATGCTATATCCAAAGGTCATACGATACCACGATTTCCATAATTATCGTTGGATCACAGGTATGACCGATATATTGACCTTTCCACTTACTTGGACAATTCTTCCATTTCCAATGCATGCAGTCGATGCTCCCCAGCATTCCTGGAAATCCACAGTGTTGGCTAACCGCTAACAACCATGCAATGTCATTGTTGTTTGGTGACCTCAAGTACTCTTCAGAAAAGATTGAAACTACCACTTTAACAAAATTTTTTAAGCTTTTTATTGCAGTGCTTTCTCCAATCCTCAAGTATCCATCCATGAAATCAACCGACACTCCATAAGCAAGCATTCTGATTGCGGCGGCCATCTTTTGAAGGGAAGACAATCCGAGTGTGTTAGCTGCATTTCTTTTTTGAACAAAGTATGGTTCAGTAGCTTCAACTCTTGAATGGATATGTAGAAAAAGAGAACAAATCATTCGAAACCTCCTTCGAAATACATTAGGAGGATACACTAGTGTTTCAGCAAAATAATCATGGAAAAGCCTATCATGACCTTGCAAAGGATTGCGCCAGATAAACCTGCGAGGTTGAACTGAACAAACGACGTGATGTTGATGATCCTTCATTGTTTAATTCTTCTATGGCAATAGCTAGAGTAAGTTCCAACTCATCATCATTAGAAGACGAGTCAAATGGAGGCTCATCATTTGGAAAAATAAAATCAATGTCATAATGAAAATCCATTAAGAGGGAACAAAAACCGAATGGAAGAGATAATTTTGTAGAAGTGGATGGAAATTAGAGAGAAAATGGTCATATTTATAGAGCAAGAATGTGACTTGAGTTTGAATTTCAAAAATTTGACCTTTAGGTTTGAATTTACTATTGGGTTTAAAGTTAAAAAATATGACCTCTAGGACCTTAGTTTATCAAAGTCAACTGTTCATATCTTTCTCTCATCCATTCTTCTTTTAGGACCTTAGTTTCTACCAGTACCCTTAAAGATTGTATCTCCACCTTAATGGGAAGTACTGTTTCACTCCCATAAACCAAAGAGTAGGGGGTTACCCCAGTTGATGAACGGATAGAAGTTCTATAACCCCATAAGACGAATGGAAGCTTTTTGGCCCAATCCTTGTATGTCACTACCATCTTAGCTAGGATATTCTTGATGTTCTTATTGGTTGCTTCTACGGCCGTATTGGTCTGTGGTCGCCATTATCCGAGATGATCTCTTGTATTACTCCAAATCGACAAATGATGTTGTTCTCTATGAATCGAGTCACATGTTTGGCCTTTAGTACAGAGTAAGAGGCTGCCTCTACCCACTTTGTGAAATAGTCAATTGCCATTAGGATATACTCATGCCCATTTGAGGCTTTGGGGGCTATTCTTCCGATCACGTCTATGCCCCATACTAAGAATGGCCATGGAAAGGTCATGTTGTATAACTACTAGGTGGTACATGGTTCAAGTTTGCATGTGTTTGGCAGTCATGGCAACTCTTCACGAAGTCTACACAATTGACTTCCATCATATTCCAATAGTATCCCATCCTTAGAATCTTCTTAGCCAACATCCTTCCATTCATATAAGGACCACAAATCCCTTGATGGACTTCTTCCCTGACTCTTTCGGCTTCTTCTTTCTTTAGAAAACGAAGGTGTACACCATCGTAGGACCTTCTATAGAGCTGACCTCCACATAGGATGTATTGCATTGCCGTCATTCTAATCAAGCAATGTTCTCTCTTATCGGCACCACAAGGATATACCCCCTATTCCAGGAATCTCATGATGTCAGATTCCTTCCTCTTCTATAGCCAAAACTGAAGACTTTACATTCTCCTTGTGCACCAACTCATAGCTCTACTCAATCTCTAAAGGTCACGTCCACACTCCCTTGGGTATTTCAACCATTGAGACTAAAGTAGCCAAGGCATTTGCAAACTGATTCTGAGCTCTAGGTATGATATTGTATTTAATCTTGTCAAAGGTTTTGGAAAATCCTCTAAATATTGCTGATAAGGCTTCAAGTGTTCTTCCTTCACCTTCCACAATCTTTGTGCTTAGGCTATCACCAAAGTTGAATCTCCAAATACTTCTACCTCCTTTATCCCTAACTCTTGAAGTGCTTCCATTCTAGCAATACAAGCCTCATATTTTGCCATGTTATTAGTTGCCTCGAAATTCAACTTGACGACCAAAGGTATGTGAGATCCATCGGGGTTGATCAAAAGTACTCCTATCCCATTCTCATATTGGTTCACAACTCTATCAAAATAAATCTTCCATGCTCCTAGTTCGATATCCAAAATATTTTCATCTGGGAAATCTTCTTTACCATTTTCTCCTTCTATAGGGTTCTCGGCACAAAAATCTGACATGGCGCTTCCTTTAATGGTTTTTCTAGCCACATACTTCAAATCGAATTCTGCCAATAGAATCAACCATCTTGATAGTCTTCCATTTAGGGCGGGCTTCTCAAATAAGTACTTCAACGGGTCCATTCTGGCTACTATCCATATTTGCAAAGGTAAGATGATATGTCTCAATTTCTGCATGGCCCACACGAGAGTAAAACATGACTTTTCTATGGGTGTGTATCTAGTCTCATAATCATGGAACCTCTTGCTCAAGTAGTATACAGCTCTCTCACTTTTATCATTATCCTCTTGTGTAAGCATACTTCCAACTGCATTCTCTATGATTGAGAGATAAAGTATCAGTGGCTTTCCATGCCTCGAGGGCACTAGGATGTGTGGATGGAGAAGGTATTCCTTGATAAATTTAAAGGCTTTCTGACACTCATTGTTCCATGTATGGGATTCATTCTTCCTTAAGAGCTTGAAGATAGGCTCACAAGTGGAGGTGAGCTTGGCGATGAATCGGCTAATGTACTGTAACCGTCCTAAGAATCCTCTTATCTCTTTCTCACACTTGGGTGGAGGCATGTCCAAGATGGTTTTGATCTTTGATAAGTCAACCTCTATCCCTCTATCACTTACCAAGAAGCCTAGCAATTTCCCAGCAGTTACTCCAAAGGTGCATTTTTGTGGATTTAATCTCAGTCTATACTTATTGATCCTTTTGAAGAACTTTCTCAAATTAGCTATGTGGCCTTCGCTTCCTCTAGTCTTCACTATGATGTCATCAAAATATACCTCAACTTCATTGTGCATCATGTCATATAACAGGGCTGTGGCCATTCTTTGATAGGTCACACCCGCATTCTTAAGCCCAAATGGCATCACTATATAACAATAGATCCCACATTCAATGGTGAAGGTGGTCTTGGTCATGTCCTTAGGTGCCATCTTGATTTGGTTATATCTTGAGAAACCATCCATAAAAGACATCAAGGCACTACTGGCAGTGTTATCCACTAAGACATCTATATGAGGAAAACGGAAGTCGTCCTTACGGCAAGCCTTGCTTAGGTCTCTAAAGTCCACACACATCCTTACCTTTCCATCCTTCTTGGGTACAAGCAAAACATTGGCTATCCAATTGGCTTGGTGCATGGGTTTGATGAATCCTACTTTCAACTGTTTTGAGACTTTTTGATCTTAAGGAGCCACTTGGTTCTCATATGCCTAAACTTCTGCTTGACGGGAACCATGTGAATGTGGGTATCAATGTGGTGTTGGGCTATCTAGGGATCAATACCGGACATATCTTCATAGGACCATGCAAAAACTTCTTGGAATTCTGTTAGTAAGTCTTAGAGATCTTTTCTTTCTTCTTTACTTAGGGTTAAACCAATTTTAATTAACCGTGGATTCTCATCATTGCCCAAATTAAGAGTTTCAAAAGTTGGTTCCACAGGTTCAATTTTCTTTTCCAATTGTTTATTAATTTCATTTTCAAAGTCTTTAGAATCATTTAAGTGCAAAATTTCAATATTATGAGACATATCAAAATAAGCCAAATCAGAATTCATATAAGTAAAAATGTTGAAAAGTACATTTGAACTTGCATCACAAAATTCATTTCTCATATTCTTAGATATCCCAACCCAAGTCCAATTGCTAAGTTGCCTATCAGCAGGCATGATGAAGGTAGAAGGATCACTTGGCTTCTCGATGGCGATGGCAAGCACGTCCCCCTCCACTTTTAGCATAGCTCCCATTACTTTGCATCCATGTAGTCCATCCATTCGACCTACTCATGCATTTCCTTGATTACCACATTAAGTTTTTCTTGAAATTGAGCTTCTCATTGAAGAATATCTCTCAGGTAGGATTCACTTTTCCGTCCTTATCCACCAAAAGCTTGGGAAAGCCATAGAAAGGAAAGTCTCCTCCTTCCTTCACAAAGTTCCCATTTAGGGTACCAAGGTTCTTTTTGATTCCGTCGTAGCTTTCAAAGAATCCTAAACCTTCCTTAGTCAGTTGAGTCTTGAAATAAGGGAATTCAGCCACCCCTCTTCATTCTTTTCCAAGACCTATACCAGGCATGTATCCCATTTTCTTCATCATTGAAATCACCTCATGATTACAATACGGAAGCAGATCCGTAGCGTACTTCTCATCCTTCAATCCATAATCAGTATTCACAAACTCAAAACCACTATTTGAAGTTCATTTCCTCCTTCTTTGAGTCTACAAACGGAAGCTAGAATCTCACTATCTCCAAGTACTATAGCAATTCCTCATTTTCATGGGATCTTCATCTTTTGGTGCAAAGTAGAGGGAATAACCCTAATGGGATGAAGTCATGCCCTTCCCAAGAGAAGGTTATAGTGAGGAGTGATGTCCATTACATAAAATTCCACAATTGTTTCCAACAGACCAATGTTTCTAGGAGCCTTTAAAGTTCCTATAACCTTCCTTGAAGTGTTGTCGTAAGCTCTAATAGTCAAAGGAGAGGGGATGATTGTCTCCACTTCTAAGTCAATTATGAGAGTGGTCCTAAAAGGGCATACATTCAATGCGGATCCATTACCAATAAGCACCATTGGAACTTTGGCACCCATGCATTCGATGGTGATTTGCAAAGGTCACGTGTGAGTGACCCCTTCCAGAGGAAGTTCTTCAGGAGAAAAAGTGAAAGGATGAGATGGGGCCTTAACTCCCATGGAAGATAGCACTTCTTTTGGAGTAGTGCTTCCCACTCCTAGTGATATTTGCCACATTGTCTACTAGGACCCTCTTCTTCAAATCGGTCATTCCTTTGGGGAGTATTCCCTATACAGCCACCACACTCTTCAACATCTCATCTTCCTCATCCCATATTACTTGGACTTTGTCCGCATTAACCTCTACGGTTTCTAGCAACTTTGAACAATCCCAATCAATCTCTTCTACTTGCACCCAATTCTGATATGGTGGGGGAGCTTGATGATAATCAGGCAAGGGTTTCTTCCTAACGTTAGGCTTGGTGATGATGTTTGGATTAGGAAGGGTTTCATTGTCTATTAGGTCTTGTATCTCATGCTTGAGGCGGAAACAATTGTCGGTTTTATGACCGGATTTCTGATGCAAGTGGCAATATTCATTGAGATTCCAAGTAGAAGGCACATGATTAGGCATAGGTGTGGGGTATAAGGGTTTGATGAATCATTTGGATGAATCATTTGGAAGTTAAGTTCTCATATGCTTAGGTAAGGGTCATTCCAAGGTCAGAGAATTCTTGGCGGGCTTTCTTTGTGAAGCTTGGGTAGGCTAGGGGTTGCTAAGGTATGATGACACTTACATTCACAAGATTGGATGCTTTAGAAGCAGCAACTCCTCCCCCATATATCTTCTTGTTTAGAGTTTTGCTTTACCTTTCTCCAATTGCCTATTATTGATGGCATCCTCGATCCTAGTTCCACAATCACACAACTCTCCAAAAGATAGGTGATGACAAAAGCCTACTTTTATATGCTGGAAGTACATTTTTAATAATCATATTGATTTGGTCTTTCTCATTTGGCCTATTAACCATCCTAGATGCCTTTCCTTTCCACCTTGTTATGTATTTAGAAAATGTCTCCCCTATTCCTTGCTTAGTGGTCTCCAAATCCCTTAAAGTTATATCAATCGTGGTGTTGAGGAGGAATTGATCCATAAATAACTACACTAGCTCATTCCACACCTTGGTGTTAGTTGGATCTAAGCTATAGTACCACCTTAATGCAACTCCCGTAAGTGAGAGGAGAAAGGCATGCAAAATTTTCTTCTCATCCAATCCTTTCATTTCAACAATGCTTAGATATCTCCTAACATGTTGTTTAGGATCTCCAGTCCCATTAAATTTTTCCGCATTCGAGATTTTGAACTTGGAAGGCAATGCAATGGGAGTTTTGGAGCCCACTCCACCCATGTTGTAGAGACAATTACCCATCCCTCGAGCCTTATGAAAGGCTAGTTGCATCTTGTCCATCTTTTCCTTCATGGCCACAATGTTCGCAGCGATTTTCTCATATTGCTTGTTCCTTTCATATTCAGCCTTATCCCTTTTTCATCTTCATCATGTATCTCCACATGTATGGGCTTATTGAGCTTGCTCTCCTCTAGCTTGGAGAGATGGCCTCCTATTTCTTGAGGGCATCGCTTTGCTCTTCTATTGCTTTGAATATTTTTTACGCGATCGTGTCATCAATTGGAGCATCCATTCCTTCTTGAGAAGCTTTCTCTTGCAATGTCTCTTCTTGAAATACCTCTTCTTGATATGTTTCCTCAATTTTGACCAAATGCCTTCTGTTCTTTTCTCGGACTGAAATTGGAGTGGGACACGCTTTCTTGATATTAGTGGTGTAATGGTGCCTAAATATATGTCCCATTTTATGAAGCCCATGTCCCAATTAAAAGGTTCTTTTCATTAACTTAGATGTTCTTAGAAAATCTTTAAATCCATTTTAATGAAGACCCAACTACAAAAATCACTCACTTTCCTCTCATGAACCTTGCCCCTTGTTTCATTGGGCTTTAGTCCATTTACAACAAAGCTCTTATCTTACTCTCGTGGGCTTTCATTAGAACATGCTTAGATATTTTCAACTCTTTGTCTTAAATATGGGCTTACAATGTTTCCATCACCTTTAGGCTATTCTTTTTTCCAATCATTATCATCATTTTATTTTTTGAAGTAGCCTTCTAGCTAGAATATATTGTAGCCTTCCTTTCAAAGTCTATGAATTTCTCATCATTTTGGGCTAGGCATGCAACAAAGAGGCCCAAGAAATTTCATATTGGTTTTGTAGGATGTTGGATGCTGAGTCTATAGCATATTTGTTACCTTAGGCCCAGGGTTCTCCTTTTCAAGAGGCCTTTTGATTTGCGCTTATGATAGCAACTAGGCTATGGTCTTATGAACCTTTCAAGTTAAGATATATCTTTGGACTTTGGGATAAGCTTCTTATATGTGAAAATTTCTTATCTTAGGGCATGCCATAATTTTTGGATCATCCTTTAATTTTTACATCTTTTATTTGTCCTTTAGAATTAGGTGAATACATGATATATGGTTGAACAAATAAGAGATATAAAGGGTACCCTCTTATTGATAGGATCTATAATCTCTATAAGTGTGGGTAGGCTCCCTAGAGCTAAAATGATAGATCAGCAGGTCACTCACAACTAGGAGGGCCATGATTCCAACCTTAGGCCTAAATGGACTATAGTGGATTAGGGGCACACCATTAACGTACTCAAACCCCATCATAGGCAATGACATTGATTGTGAGTTGGTGGGATGAAATCCGAAAGACTTTGGCTAAAATGGAGTGTACTCATCTTCCCACTCATCACCAACCGAGGTGAAAGGGACAAAAGAGCCAAGTGAAGTGTGTGCAAACAAATATTGAGCAAGTCTTTATCAAGATTAAGAAATAAGACACATTGGAATCAAACTCTCTATCCCTAGTGGTGTCGCCACTGTGGGCGCAAGCGCGGGTTGGGGGCAATATGCCTTGACCAAGTGGACCGGGGCGAAGAAAGGAAATGAAGTTGCCATCTAGATTAGGTCTAGGAACCATATATATAGCGCCTTTCATGGAAGAATTGATCTAACTACCAGAGAATATGTTCGGAGTTTAGGTATGGGGATGGGAAGGTGATAGGCACTCAACCCCACCCGATCCGTAGGTCGACTTCCACTCATTGTATTTTACATCTTAATCTTGTTGAAGGCAAATTCAACATCGTTATTCAAGACTCACACACACACTAGCATACATCTAAGCAAACAATATGGCATTTCATCCCCAAAACCTAGCATACATCTATCATGCAACTCATATCATCATATTCAAGGCAGCAACCAAACAAACATTTCATATCTGAAATGGAAACATAGGCATGTTAAGATCAAACAAACAAGTTATCACATCCTAAGCAAATCATTCACAAATATTATTCATGTTCATCAAGGCAAGATCAAGATCATATCTCAAACAAATGCATGTTCATGTTAATACATGACTTACCTCACTGCACCACAGCACCTATGCATCGATGCATGGTCATACCATATGCATGTTTAAAGCATTTCAAAGCTTAAGCATTTCAAAGAAAGAGAGGAAAAGAAACTGTAATCTAACATATGAAGGACAAACAACAAACAAACATGAAAGGCAGAGACTTATAGGCATGAAAACAAGGCAAAACAGAAGCATATTGTGCAAACAGAATAAAGACACAGAAACAAAAGGGGATTAGGATTTCTAGGCACAAATATGCGTGCACATATGTAAAGTTGTGATTTCCAACTATATTGTGTTGGCTTTAATTTTGTGCCAAATTTGATTGTAATTTCTTTAATTATTTTCGTTGTATGTATGTGGGTTTATTTTTAAGGGATGAGTGTGAGAGATCGATGAAGAATCAAGCTTCAAAAGTTGAATAAGTGGATTTTGCGACTGTTTCGCGAGAAGGGCCAACCTATGAAGGACCTACGAAAGTTTCTGGTTGGCAAAAAGTTATGTTTTTCTTTTTACATACCCTTATTACCCACAAATTATAAGGATTTTTTTCAGAGAGAAAACCCTAGAAAATACACTTGAGAGTTAGAGATTGTATACCCACAATCATCCACACATTTCTTTGTGGTTTTCCTCAACTCCTACCTCTCCATCTCTAGATCTTTAAGAGGTTGCTAGTCTAAACACTTACTACACTCATTCTGAGTGTAAAGTGAGATTTTGGTGCTACTGGGAAGCATTGGAAGGAGCCATTCATTGGCGGATGCAATCGGGCTGAATTGCAGGATTTGGAAAGTTAGAGAAGACAAGACTCCAAGAAATTCATTGGTAGCAGGAGCTTGGAGGGCTCAAGTACATGAGGTAGACTAGGCTTAGAGGGTCTTATGTTATTCGTGTACTCCAACTTTATTCTCCAGTGGATCAATTTCGACTTGGAGGGTCACGGAGAGGTTTTTTGCCGAGATCTTCAATTTCCTCTTCGATAACACGTCTCGGTGTTATCTTGTGTTTGCATCTCTCTTCCCTACTCTTTAAGTTTTCATTTTATTATTGATGATGGATGAATATGACTTAGGGTAGAGTTATCGGTTCATTGCACTTATTTACTCTTGTTCCACACTTAGTCTAAGAGTAAAAGCAATCTAACTGTAATTGTTTTTGGGGGTCTGAACAAGCTCTTGTGTTTTAGCACAAGTCCAAGCTTTCATTTGGTATTAGAGCGGGTACACTTATCGGATTTCAATATCCTAGTGTGATCCTATACCCCGTGTGAAATGGATAGATCTCAATCCCTTAATGCACCTCCCTACATTAATGGGAGTAACAATGCTTTTTGGAAAGTATGTATAAATGCTTTTCTTTGTGTGATTGATGAGATAGTGTGGGATTTCATTGAAAATGGTTGGGTAAGACCCACAACAGCCAAATCCGAATGGGATAAGGCTGCTCTTGCTTTAGCAAACGCCAATAACAAAGTGATTAATGCTATTTTCTATGGTGTTTCTACTGATGAGTTTCACAAGATTTTGCAAGAGGCGTGGACCATTTTTGAGATGACCTACGAAGGTACCAAGAAGGTTAAGGACACTAAGCTTTAAATGCTAACTACTCGGTTCGAAGAAGTAAAAATAAGCGACGATGAGTCATTCGATTCCTTTTATGGGAGACTCAATGAGATAGTGATTGTCAAGCTCAATCTTGGGGAGAAGATTTGAAGACGCTAAGGTGGTGAGGAAGATTTTTAGATCCTTACCCGAAAGCTTCTGGGCTAAGGTCACCACCATAGAGGAAATCACAGATTTGGATGAGATAAAGATTCAATAACTCATTGGATCTCTCCAAACCTATGAGCTTGAACTGCCCTCTCATAAGTCTAGCAAATCACTTGCTCTCAAAACTATAAATGAGAGATTGGGTGATTCCTCAGATGAAGACGATGTAGAAAAGGAGGTGGCATTTCTAGCAAAGAACTTCTAGAAATTTCTTAAGATGAAGAATAATGGAAAGTCATTTGGTAAAGGGAGATTCTCATCATCCAAAAATAATAAAAGAGAATACAAGAAGAAGGATGGGAAAGAATCATCATCAACCCAAGGAATTGTGTGCTA
This sequence comes from Quercus suber, assembly GCF_002906115.3. Taxonomy (NCBI): domain Eukaryota; kingdom Viridiplantae; phylum Streptophyta; class Magnoliopsida; order Fagales; family Fagaceae; genus Quercus; species Quercus suber. Next base: position 616,716 of record NW_027069854.1, on the reverse strand, counting down.
TGAATGTAATGGGCATGGACATCTAAAGAAAGAATGTCCAAACTACTTGAGAGGAAAGGGTAAAGTGTTTGCAACTATCCTTAGTGATTTGGAAAGCTCAATTTCTGATGTGAAAGGAGAATGTGATAGTGAGGGAAACTATTCAGCTTTCATGGCAATAACCACAGTAGACTTTAGAGATGAATTGAGTGAGTTGGTTGATGAGCTAGGTGTACATTCTGAAGGTATTCTGAAGGTGAAGAAGTTGATGATTCGGAAGATAAAGATGTGTACCTCAATGAAGGTAAGAAGAACCTTCATGAAATGTATTATGCGTTGCTTGAAAATTATGGCAAATATGCCAAAGTTGCAAAGAATGCTGTTAAAAAGATGAAGAAAATTGAAGAAGAGCATAAGTCCACACTTGTGCAACTTAAGGAAGCTAAAGGTGAAGTTGAAGAGCTAAAGGAAGAGTTGCTAAATGCTTATTCTGAAATCAAGTTCCTTGAACTTGAAATAATTCAAGAAAACATCAAAGTGGAGCGCATTTCCACCATAAAGCTTGACAGTGTGCTCTCTTCTCAAAAACCTTCAAATGACAAGATTGGTTTAGGCTATACTAGTGAAGGAAGCTCAAGCAGCGAACCTGAGAAGGAAGTGAAGTTTGTGTCAACAAAGAATGTAGAGAAGCCTAAGGTTGAGATCCCCACTATTGAGAAGAAAGTTATTGGTCCAAGACCAAAGGAAAAAGGGAAGTCATTGCCTAAAAATCAAAGGGAACTCAAGCTAAAGGAGAAAATGAGGAACAACTTATTGGAGATGTTATGGAGATGTTGAAAAACATTTCACTATGCCTAGCTAGCTTCATCCTAAGGTTTGAAAGTTATGTCGGCCGTACCCCTCATTCTAAGGATCTCACCTAAAACACTGTACAGTGTGAGTGAAAAAGGGTACTCATGCATGATCACTCACTATGCCCGTGCATTAATACTTCCAATGTATTAGGGTTATAGTTTCATGCATCATAACATATGCAATCTTCTTGTGTCATTGCTTCCATTTTAGCATGTTTCTTTTATAGGTCTTTATTTGTTTACCTTGTTTTTTTGTTGATCTTACTTTATTGCTTTGTTTTTTAGTGTATTGAAAATTTCAAAAAACCCATAAAAATGAAAAATCTCAAAAAGTTTGATTGCTTGTGTTGTGTATATCACATGTTGAGTTTGGCCTAGTACCTCCGTACTAATGGAGTAGTGCATTTATGAGCTTAGCTTGTTATGTATACACATTTTCTAAGTATGAGCGAAATCTAGAAATTTACGTTTGATGTAAATAGATCTTCAAGCTTATCATGAATGATTAGTTAATAGTCTTGTTGGATTTTGATACAAATGTCTATCTCTAAAAAGAGAAAAAAGCTGAAAAAGCCTTGCTTTAAAAATTAGTTTAACTAGGAAAAAGTGGAGCAAATATGTATTAAAATGTATGGTGCCAAAGCCAAAGGCATATTTGTCAAAAAAATATGGGATAATTACAATTTACCCACCTGTGGTTTGACCCGATTTCTATGTGCCTACCCGTGGTTCAAAGTTTGACACTTTGCCCACTTGAGGTTCTCACCGTGAGTGTGCCGTAACCCACCTATCTACTTTCCGTTACTCTAACACAGAATAAGTAAAAAACAAACCCCAAAACGGATCAAAACACTCTCATTCAAATCTTGAACATGAAGAACATGAAGGATATACCCAAAATAATAAAGATCAGAAAACAATAAATACTAAAGACTAAGCAATAAACACTAAAGACTAACAAATCAAGCTAATCTAAAATAAAGACTAAAGACTAAAGACATAACAATAAACACTCTCACAACACATAAGGCCCATTTTTCTTTTTCCTTTTTCTTTTTTTATGTGTGATCTGTTGTCCAAATCAAGCATATATACAAGGAAAGTGTGATCTGGTGTGTATTGGTGAAAAGATACAAGGAAAGTGTCCAAATCAAGCATATATACAATGGCCAAGATCTCTTCCCGGAACCCACAATCGGCCACCAAACTTCACCCACGGCTCCGCTGAAGGCCATCGAAGAGGTCCTCATCAAGATCGCCGGCGCCATTCTCAACCTCATCGACAAGCACTACAGCGTTGAGGTTGAGAATGGCGATGACGCCGATAATGGCAAGAGGATGACTGTGAGATCGCTGGCGGAGACAATCTCGTCGAGGATGAATGTGAGGTCCTCATCAAGATCCCCGGCGATCTCACAGTTGTCCGTCTCCGCCAGGGCAATGATGTCGTTGCCGTCCTCGCCCGTGCCGCCTATGAGATCCAGTGGCCTCTGGTGAAAGACGAAGCTGCCGTCAAGCTTGACCACTCGCGTGGGGTCATGGTGCTGTGGGTGGACCTGGGTCCGTGGGTCTTGGGATTGAGATCCATGGAGTGGTTGATTTGAGTGTAATTTTTCTGAGTTTGAGAAGTCTGGATTTGAAATTGGGGTTTCAAATATATGTCTGGGTTTGAATCCGTTTGTTCTTAAGTTCCTGGGATTGTGTATATGCTTGATTTGAATTCGTTTGTTCTTAAGTTCCTGGGATTGTATATATGCTTGATTTGAATTCGTTTGTTCTTAAGTTCCTGGGTTTGAATTCATTTATTCTTAAGTTCTTGAGATCAAATGTTGTGCTATATTTTGGGGTTGTATTTTGATAGATTTATGTTTGATGGTATTGCTTGCTTTGATATGTATTAGTTTTCTGGACGCATGTTCTTCATGTTTGTGTGTTCTTCGTGTTTGTGAATGGTGAGAAATTTATACCATATTTTAATCCTTTTTTTCTTTCGTTTTTTTTGTTTTTCTTGTTTGGGAGGAGAGAGATATAAAATGGGCGTAAAAAGACTTATTTACCCTTCTTTTTTAACAGAGGTGGGTTACGGCACACTCACGGTGAGAACCTCAAGTGGGCAAAGTGTCAAACTTTGAACCACGGGTAGGCACATAGAAATCGAGTCAAACCACAGGTGGGTAAATTGTAATTATCCCAAAAAATATCAAAAAGTTCATGGCATCGTTTCTAAAAAATTTGAGTTGTATTGATCAAAAGCATGAAAAAATGAAAGCCAAATGAAAAGCTTTCAATTAAATGTAAACACATTGGTGAGGGGTCATATATGTTCATTTCTACAAGTGGCATAGGTCACTTGACTTCGTGCTAGTTGTGTATGACTTGATTGAATTGATCATTGAAACTTCATACTAGACTATGGACTAGTTCATACTTGATCCACACACACAACACACAAATTTAATGGTCAATTAATGCCTATTTCATTTGTGTGATTGTACATGTTCAAATGTGATATGTATATACTCAATTGCTTGATGACCAAATCCAAAAAGATTTTTTAGTATTTTATATGTTTTTGAAAGTGTTTTTTTATAGCATTTTTGTGTTAATAGTTTTTCCAAAAAGCCCAATTTGTTTGTTGAAAAACTCCTTCAGAGGCATTTTCGCGAGTAAGTCGCGAGTAAGAACTTCTCATAGCCTAATTGTGAAAATGAGGAAGTTATTTTCAGTTCTTCCCAATTTTTACATAGAGAGTTTCGCGACTCTCTCGTGACTCTTTCACGAGAAGTAGCTTCTCGCGAAACAAGCCCTATGCTTTTGAGGCCATTTCACGAGTAACTTCGTGAGTACCTTACCTGTGAAATGAGCGGATTTTTAGTTTTTAAAGGGCAAACAGTGACAGTTTTCAAAACTTTCTTTTTGCCTCCTCTGTGCCTCTCTCAACCCAAAACACATTTTCACTCAAAAACTGAACCAAATCTCAAGGGTTTCATCTCTAAGACTCATCTAAGTTATGTTTTAACATTCTTTATCTCTTAAATCCTTAGATTAAGCCTTATATTCTAGGATTTTTAGGGTTGGGATATTTTGAAAGGGGTTGGGAAAAACTTAATTTATTGTCAATTTTTTTTTTCTTGATTAGGCTGTGTCGCATTGTGTTTGTTTGTGTTTGTGTTGGCTCCAAGTGGCATTTTAACATGTATTTAGGTAATATTTTCACATGTTAATGCATTGTTTCATATGTTAGTAGTTTGTGTGCACTCTAAGTGTTTGATAAAATGCCTAAATGGCATTTTCTCATTGTTTTGGACTCCCATGTGTACCAATTTTTGGGAATTACTATGTTTTTACATGCTTAACATGTTTTGAACATTGATTGTGTGTTTTACACACTTTGCCTCATGAGTGCTTTGTCATGCATTGTTCATGCATCTCACATGCACATCACAAGCACAATTGATGCATACACTTTATCACTTGACATGTTTTGCATTTCACTCATGCTATGTAAGTCTTGTTAGACCTTTAGCACTTAAAACATGATCTTAAGATTTAGTGTGCTTGTTTATATGCTTTTTAGGACTATTTTGTTCGTTTTTATGGACTAACTTGTATCTAATCAAGTTTGTTTCAATGTTTGTTTTTGTTGTTGTTTGTTTGTGTTGGTGGTTGTTTTGTAGGTGTCTCCTCTTAAGAAAAAGGCCACAAAGAAGTCTTCAAAGCACCCACGCATCTCCTTGGACTCATTTAGAATTGACGATGATAGCATGGCCTTCCTTGATCACTACAAACGAGCCCCAATTGTCCTAGAGAGGGCTGTGGACTTAGAGTCCCTAGAGGGCACCTTCATTCTGAACATGTTCAAAGAAAGGACATGGAAAAAGTTGCTAAATCCGATGGGCGATGTGTTTGAGGACATCATTCGTGAATTTTTTGCCAATGCCATTGTAGAAGGTGATCATATTAACTGTTAGTTAAGGGGGAGAGAGTTCTCTGTCTCAAGAGAATCAATTCAAGAAGTTTTGGAGATTCAACCGACGACTCTGGATGCATCTCTTCAATATGATGAGATAAAGGAGAAATTAGAGATTCTCGTGGAAGTTCTTGGAGGACAACTTAAGAAAAAGGCTTTGCACATGTTTACGTTCACCCCCGAAATGCGAGCCTTGGCCTACATCATGATCTTCAACTTCTATCCGGTGAAGAACTTGACGACTTTGTCAGGACCAAGGACTGTGTTCTTATATGATCTCTTCACTCACAAGGAGATTGACATCTATGGTCACATCTATCACCTTTTTCTCAAGAGCATCAAGAAGAGGAATGCAAGGCTAATTCTACCGTTTCCATGCCTTATCATGTCTCTTATATTAAGGGCAAGGGTGAAGATTCCAGGTGGGCTTCCAATCATGCAAAGGGAAGACCCTATTAGTGAGCAGACCATCATTCGAAGCAAAGCTCACATTCCAGGACCAAGCCTCGGTGTATCTTAGATTCCGAGAGATGAAGAAGTAGCAGAAGAAGGCAACACTGATGAAGAGATTGATCGATTCACTTCCATATCAAAGGATACTCCACAGCCTTCTTCTCAAGCGCAAGCAAGAGCACCCAACCACCTTGATCTTCTACTTGGAAGGGTTGAAGAGTTGCATTTGATGCTAGCTTCACACATCAACTACTCCATGGATCAATTCACATACCTTCAAGGCTAGAAATCGAAGTCGAACTCAGAGTCCAATGCATTTTAGGACCTTTGGCCATTCCAGTTAAAAAGGGGAAGTAGTTTAGGCTTGAGAGGGAGTATAGCCTGAGGGGGAGTAGTATAACATTGGTTTATTTTGGTGGTTTCTAGTTTTATTTTACGCTTTTATAGCTTTTGGATATTTACAGTGCTTTTATTTAAAGCTTTCAAGTATTTTAGTTTAAAACATGGTTTTCTTTAGTACTATTTTGTATCTTGGTTTTTATAGCTGTGTCTTGATGCTTATTGTTTTCTATTGCTTATTGCTTTAGTTTCTTTAATGCATCATGTGGTTTGTTGGACATGCAATTGATTTTAGCATTGCTCTTAATTGCATTGTGTGACCGGATGATCATTTACTTGATAAATGTTCATTGTAGTCATTTCTTAATGACTGTTTATGTTTGATCAAGTTATGCTTAGTGTCATATATCTCTTTTGGTATCTTGATTGCATTTTACTTGTTCCTTATACGTGCCTTGTGTTCTACTTGTTTTGAGCTTAATGAAGTTTTGTTGTTATGTGCAAGTATTTCAGGATACAAGTACTCATCTTCCTACTCATCACCAACCGAGGTGAAAGGGACAAAAGAACCAAGTGAAGTGTGTGCAAACAAATATTGAGTAAGACACATTGTAATCAAACTCTCTATCCCTAGTGGAGTCACCATTGTGGGCGTAAGTGCGGGTTGGGGGCAATACGCCTCGGCCAAGTGCACCGGGGTGGAGAAAAGAAATAAAGTTGCCACCTAGATTAAATCTAAGAACCATATATATAGCGCCCTTCCTGGAAGGACTGATCTAACTACCAGAGAACATGTTTAGAGTGTAGGTATGGAGATGGGAAGGTATTAGGCACCCAACCCCACCCGACCCGTAAGTCGGCTTCCACTCATTGTATTTTACATCTTAATCTTGTTAAAGGCAAATTCAACATCGTTATTCTAGACTCACACACACACTAGCATACATCTAAGCAAACAACATGGCATTTCATCACTAAATCCTAGCATACATCTATCATTCAACTCATATCATCATATTCAAGGCAGCAACCAAACAAACATGTCATATCCAAAACAGAAACATGGGCATGCTAAGATCAAACAAACAAGTTATCACATCCTAAGCAAATCATTCACAAAAATTATTCATGTTCATCAAGGCAAGATCAAGATCATATCTCAAACAAATGCATGTTCATGTGAATGCATGACTTACCTCACTACACCACAGCACTTATGCATTGATGCATGGTCATATCAGATGGATGTTTATAGCATTTCAAAGAAAGGGAGGAAAAGAAATCGTAATCTAACATGTGAAGGACAAACAACAAACAAACATGAAAGGTAGAGACTTGTAGGCATGAAAACAAGGCAAAACAGAAGCATATTGTGGAAACAGAATAAAGGCACAGAAGCAAAATGGTTGGATTAGGGTTTCTGGGCACAACTATGCGTGCGCATATGTAAAGTTGTGATTTCCAACTATATTCTGTTGGCTTTAATTTCATGCCAAATTTTATTGTAATTTCTTCAATTATTTTCCTTGTATGTATGCGGGTTTACTTGTAAGGGATGAGTGCAAGAGATCGGTGAAAAATCAAGCTTCAAAAGTTAAATAAGTGGATTTCGTGACTGGCTCACGAGTAGCTCATGAGAAGCAACCTACGAAGAGGCCACATGTAGAGCACATGATTGGAAGATGAAGAGTCATGCCAGGCTTTCAATTTGGCGACAATCTCGTGAGAAAGGCCAACTTACGAAGGACTCGCGAAAGTTTCTGTTTGGCAAAAAGTTGTGTTTTGCTTTATCAATTCTTCACCCACATATACCCTCATTACTCATAAATTGTAAAGAGTGCTTTTCAGAGAGAAAACCCTAGAAATTACACTTAAGAGTTAGTGATTGTATACCCACAATCATCTACACATTTCCTTGTAGTTTTCCTCAACTCCTACCTCTTCATCTCTAGATCTTTGAAAGGTTGCTAGCCCAAACACTTACCACTCCCATTCTGAGTGTAAAGTGAGATTTTGGTGTTGATGGGAAGCATTGGAAGGAGCCATTCATTAGCGGATGTAATTGGGCTGAATTGCAGGATCCAAAAAGCTAGGGAAGACAAGACTCCGAGAAGTCCGTTGATAATAGGAGCATGGAGGGCTCAAGTACATGGGGTAGACTAGGCTTGGAGGGTCTTTTGTTATTCATGTACTCCAACTTTATTCTCTAATGGATCGATTTCGACTTGGAGGGTCGCGAAGAGGTTTTTTTGCCGAGTTCTTTGGTTTCCTCTTCAAGAACACATCTCGGTGTTATCTTGTGTTTACATCTCTCTTCCCTACTCTTTAAGCTTTCATTTTATTGTTTATGATGGATGAATATGGCTTAGGGTAGAGTCATTGCGCTTATTTACTCTTGTTTCACACTTAGTCTAAGTTAGAGTAAAAGTAATCTAGCCGTATTTTTTTTTTTTTTTTAAACTTGTGAAGAAGGAACCAGTCACCACTTCACCATTTACTACTTCAACCAGTGTTGATCCCAGACTAGATTCCCATCTAGTTGTCTTAGACATCCACACAGCCTTTAGCAGTTCTAGCAGAACTTCCTCGATAATGAAAAGGAGATAGAACAACTAGAAAACCAGTTTAAGGGTTGACAAGTGAACAAGCTCCTTAATCCCAAGGTAACCCCTACCAGCTTAACTAAGAATTGGTATCCCAGACCTACACCCCCTGACCTCCAGTTCGAGGAAAGGAATGTTAGCAGCCAGTTCTCAGTGTCTTTAGGTAAACTCTATGATGGAACATAGATGGTTTATCAGAACAGGAAATCCTAAACAAGATTCAGCATATGACCATGGTAGCCAATAACTACATCAGTGAAGGACATCCCCATACTGAGGTCATAGAGCTCATATCCTTAGGATTTACAGGAAAACTTCTGCAATGGTGGAACAACTGCCTTACAGAAGAGTCTAAGGAAGACATTAAGCATGCTATCCAAAAAGATGAGGAAGGAACCCCCATCTTTGATGAAACCATAGGTAGAGAAATTCTCGATGGAGTCAATACCCTGATTTATACGATCATGAAACACTTCGTAGGAAAACCTAGCAATATCAAATCTAGGATTTACGACAAGTTGAGTAACCTTAAATGTAAAACCCTTGGTGACCTTAAGTGGTATGAAGATGTGTTCACTACCAGAGTCGTGCACAGAAATGATTGTAACTCTCCATTTTGGAAGGAGAAGTTCATCAATGGCTTGCCCACCCTTTTTGGTGAAAAGGTCAAAGAAACCTTTTATAGCCCCTTAGGTGTCATCGATTATGATAACATAACCTATGGAGACATCTCTAGCACCATTCGAAGTGAAGGAATGAAAATGTGCAGAGATTTGAAAATCCAAAGTAAAGCCAGCAAAGGCAAAGCCAAGTACGAAGTAGGAAACTTTTGTACACAATATGGCTTACCTTCAATTCTTCCCAAAAGAAAGTCCAAATACAGAGGCAAAGAATCCTCTAAGAATTTCCACAGGAAGAAAACTGCAGCCAAGTATTATAGAAAACAGATATACAGCAAAGATGATTTCTATAAGAAAGGTAAATCCAAGTCCATGGGAAAACTCATTCCTAAAGCATCAGGAAAATGCTTCAACTATGGAAAAAGAGGTTATTTTAGAAAAGAGTGTAAAGCTAAGGCCAAATCCCTTATCAACACCCTTGTTAGTGACCAAACCAGGAAGGATGAGATCTTTAAGCTCCTAGAACTTGACCACTTAAACAATGAATTTTCCAGTAGTGAGATCCGTCAGATTTACCAGTCATCCTCTGAACCCTTTAGAGCTTCCTCTAGCACCTTTAGTGGACCAGATGAACCCGTTCCATGCATGGATAGTTGTTGTAGAAACAAAACTATCAATGTTCTTTCTAAGCAAGAATAGCTCCTCTTAGATCTCATAGAATAGATCGAAAACCCAGTCATCTCCAAAGCTTAGTGAATTCAAGAAAACCTTAGTTAGGGAAACCAGTAAACCCAAACCAAGGATTCAGAAACCCAAGGTTGATTTGGAGAAAATCTACAATAGGTTTACCAAATCCAAGAAGGAAGTTACAATTAGCAACCTTCAAAAAGAAATCAAGGAAACAAAATCTGAGGTTAGAACCCTTAAGCAAGAGCTAACCATCCTTAGAGTTGATCACAATTTCCTTGATCAAAGAATCAAAAATTTGGAAAACACTTCTTATCAAGGCAATAAGGAAGGACCCTCATTACAGAACCTTTCTGATGATGAAGAAAATGAAATAGTTAACCCCACTATAGATATGGTTCAAGAACAAGATCCGGTTCAATCCAGTGATAAGTTCTTAGTGACCATCAGTAGGATTAACTTCCAGAAATGGCATTCCAAAGTCAGGATTGTCATCAGCAAAGATTTTGAATTCGAGGTCATAGCCTTAATGAATTCAGGTGCTAATCTCAACTGCATTCAAGAAGGAATCATTCCCTCTAAATACTTCAGAAAGACCAAAGAAAGGTTAACTTCTGCAAGTGGAGGAAAAATGCAGATTGAATTCAACATTCCAAAAGCCCATGTGTGCCAGGACAACATATGCTTCAAAACCACATTTATCCTAGTAAAAAATATGACAGATAGGGTAATCTAAGGAAACCCATTCATGTGTTTGTTGTATCCTTTCACCACGGATAGTGAAGGAATCACTGCCCATCCTTTTGGCCATCTAGTTAAGTTTAAGTTTCTTAGGAGCCCTGAACCTAGAGAGATTAGCAGTCTCCAAGAAGTTTCCGTTTCTAAGACCCTTAACCTTATCCATTCCAAAACACTTTCTTCTACAAATTTAAATAGTCACAATCAAGCTAAGAATCGTGGTCCATCAGAACTCACCAGTCTTCTCATAGTTGATGATCCCTTTGGTCCAATTCACTTCCAAAAATGATCACAATATCCTATCCCACAAATTTATCATAAAAGTATTTGCTTCATGACATCACATGCATTTAATAATGATATTTGTACAAATATGCAAATTCATGCCACTTGTCTTTGGCAGGAAAAGGAGCAAATAACATATACCCATACCAATAAATTGTGGAGAAAATTGACTTCTTCGGCAGAGAAGAAGAACAAGGGGAAAGCACCTGCACAGGGCTATCCTCAAGACAAAAGGCTCCTAGCAGCGGGATAGTCTTTTGTAATGCATGAAGGTGCATCCTCTAAGGGAAATCAAAAAGGATCAACATCCCTTCAGGATTATGTCCCGGCAGAGGTGACATACTCCAGTCGTGACATGGCTGTTATTTTACAGGAAGTTTTATCAGACTCTTTACAATGGAACAAAGGTGCATACAAAAACTTGCCATTTTCCATTAAGTTTATCCTCGATAACCTTCAAGTAGCCTGGACCTTAGACAGAAATGGTCTTTTCCAGAGAACCCTCAAAGCACTAGAAATCTACCTAGTTAACCTTGAGGCAAGAAATGCAGCCATCACTAGTCAACTCTTTGGCAAAGAGGACATCCATTCAATGGATAAAAAGACTATCATGGGCACTGATTATGCTAAGTTTAGCCTTAAGGTTCAAACTATTTTAAGAAGTGCTATTGCCAACTTGCCACCAGAAATACAAACCAATATTCTTGGTTGCAAGGCTATGTTCGAATCATTTGACCAATGGTTCGAATATTTTAAAATCTTGGTCACCACTTACTTCCCAGTATTTGGAGAATCAGATGATGATGTTGATACTGCCTTAACACAGGCCACTTGGGAAGAATATTTTGGAAGCAGTCACAGGGTATACGAAAAAAGGCATCCTTTTCCTGGCCTCATAGCCAACTATGAAGATGGGTCAGATGAAGAAGATAGAGATTCAAGCTGGCTTTCACAGATGTTTGAATATGATTTTGTTAGATTAATCAAACTAACTCACCATGGTCAAATCAGCCAGTTCCCACAAATCATACAACAGGTTGTCACCAAAATCAAAAGTCCTTTTGTATCAATCAAATGCTGGAGTACTCTCCCACAATGGGATGGTAGCAATTGGATGACTGTCCTACCATCTAGACACCTGGTACTTATCAATGGTTACACCCACTAAGGTCCTTGGTATGAAGGGAACTCTCATCTATCTTATAAAGAACCTCATGATCTTGCAGAATGTTGGAGAAACTACTTCAATAATGAAATCCTTACCATTGCTCAAGACTTATGGAAAAATTATCATTTCATTGGAAGCACTAGAAGAATTTCAATTTTTACGACCAAGCCTTACTCCACTGCAGTCATGGACCTCCAATGGGTCAACCACAACAATGATCCAAGGAAATTCATCGAGCACCAGACTACGAGCCCCTGAATTGGTGTGGTTTTTGTAATCAATTTGCTACTTTTCATGAGCATGATTGCAACTATAATCCTCCTTGGGATCTCAATGATGGCATTCTGTCAGAGTATTATGATACAGATTAGCAAATTCTCCTATAAAATGAGTAAAGCCCTTTGGATGATCTGATCATCATTCACTAGTATAGGACTTCCCTCTTCCAATTCAGAAAGTCATTGCTTACAATACAAGATCTCAGCCTAGCCTAGACTTCGTCCAGATCGCTAGAATATCTAGGAAAGAATTAAAAGATCTTGCCCAGCAATTGCTCATTCAGTCAGAGAAGTTAGAGTCAGAAGAAAGGATTTCTTCTGTCTCTTCAGAAGCCTCAGTCAACTGCAATCCAATTGATCCCTTCCAAGATTCCCAAAGATCCCTATGATGGTTACAACTTGGATAGCGATTAGATATTCTGGATAGAATTAGTCACTATTCAGAACAGTTTTCAAATTCGGTTACTATTCATCTACAGTACCAATCACTGTACATGCACAATACCCGCATCAGCAGCCGTATAAAGACAAGGAGACAAGTTACTATTCATGAACAGTGACCGTTATTGTTCATCTACAGTACCTGGAAAAAAAAAAATAGAATTACGGTTTGCTTTCGGTTGAAAAGATTTTCAATTCCAGTAAAAGCAACTCACCCTTCCGGATTTTCAGCAATTTTTAGAAGAATCCAAGGCTCCCTTCAAGCTATATAAGGCAGCTCAAGTTCAGTTCTAAAGCAGGTCCAATTTTAGGAAGAATTCCAGAATCACCTCACAAAGCCCTCTCCTTTACAACCCTCAATCTTGTAAACAAATGGCAACCCTAGTTCTAGTTTCAGTTTACATTTGTAACTCCATAGACTTTGGTCTTCACAACTGTAACCTATACATTTTATTTCGTAATCAGATGGTCTCCCCCCATCGTCTGTAACTTACCCCCCTTATATATATATATATATATAAATATATATAAAGCTTTAAAAACCCGTCAAGTCATAAGCGAATTGCAAAAAAGGAACTGGTTACGAGTTAACTCATTTTTACCATGGGTTAAAAAATTCAGATTCAAATTAGGCACTTTTCCTTTGGGTTAGGGGTGTGTCAGTTTGGTTTTGGTCGGTTTTCTAAGTGTTGGCCAACTGAAACCGAAATTTTCAGTTGGTGAAATTCTCAACCGAAACCGACCGAAATAATTGGAAAACCATCGATTACGGTTGGATTTCGGTTTCAGTTGGTTTCGGTGGGTTTTTTCGGTTTCCTTATCATTTATTTTCTAAGAAAGCAAACAAAGAAAAAAATTAACAAACCTAGAAACCCAGAAAATATTAACAAACCCAGAAAATCCCTTTGCTTTCCCACGTTTTCTCACCACCCAAATACCAAGCTGTAGCAAACACAAAAAAAAAAAAAAAAAAAAAAGAGAGAGAGAGAGAATAGCGAAGCAACGTACCGGCGAAGAAAGCAAACAAAAAAATAATAATAATAAACAAACCCAGAATATAAAACACTAAAACAGAGAGAGGAAATTGAAAAAATAAACAAACCCAGAAATAAACAACTAAGCACATGGGTTTTTTCAAAACCCTAACTTTATTTCCACATAAAAATTGAAACAATAACATTGATTCAATATTAAACAAACCTAGAATCTAAAAAAGAGAGGAAATTATGGAGAGAGAGAGAGAGAGAGAGAGNTCAAGTACATGGGGTAGACTAGGCTTGGAGGGTCTTTTGTTATTCATGTACTCCAACTTTATTCTCTAATGGATCGATTTCGACTTGGAGGGTCGCGAAGAGGTTTTTTTGCCGAGTTCTTTGGTTTCCTCTTCAAGAACACATCTCGGTGTTATCTTGTGTTTACATCTCTCTTCCCTACTCTTTAAGCTTTCATTTTATTGTTTATGATGGATGAATATGGCTTAGGGTAGAGTCATTGCGCTTATTTACTCTTGTTTCACACTTAGTCTAAGTTAGAGTAAAAGTAATCTAGCCGTATTTATTTTTTTTTTTTTGGGGTCTGAACAAGCTCTTGTGTTTTAGCACAAATCCAAGCTTTCAGCATAAATAGAGCCTGCGTACATAGCCTAGTTGTATGCATACGTATACTTTAAGTATGCATGCGCATGCAGAAAGCATGCATATGCATACACATCCTAACCCTAACCCAGAAAACAAAAACAAAATAAAACAAAAAGCTTAAACTAACAACCTAACATACATAAAATGATAAAGCAAATGAAACCTAAACTAAGCAAGCATGTTATAACAAAACTAAACAAGAAAAACGAAGAAAACAAGAAGATTAAAAAAAGAAAAGAAAGGAAAAGGACTTAGAACACATACCTCAAAAAACAAAGCTCCTTAGCTTGATTTTGACCATTCGCCTTAGTCAAATCTATTCACAATCAAACAAGGAAGTGATTAATAATCTCAAAACTCTAAGATCAAGGCTAGAAAATGCCTCAATCAGAAAAATATTGATTTGATGATATTTTGTGAAAACTCCCTCTTTGATTCACTATTTCTAGTGAATTTGATGCTTTCCCTTAGAATTTTCTATGTGTTTAGAAAAGCTACTATGTATGGCTTTTTATAGTTTGAAAATTGAGGTTTGGAACGGCTCCCAGACAATATGAAATTCGTTCCAAAACTCAAATTTAATGCAAAAAACTTGTCTTTCGTAGTTTTTGGAACCCTAACATGCATACACATGCCCGTGTATGCGTACGCATGCAAGAAGCATGCGTGCAAAGAGCTTGAGCATGCGTGTGCATATGTGTGTATGCATATGCATGCCTTACGGTTTCTGTGGTCTTTATTTTCCAAAAATAACTTATTTTATTCATAAAAGAGTTATATTTTTCCTAAAACATTTTCCTCAAGTCAATTTCAATTTGACTGGGCCCTTTTCCAACCTTGGGCGTTTGAATTTCAGCATCAATGGGAAATGAGAGCTTGAATTGTAAGGGGTAAAAAATACGGTGTCTATAGGCATCCACAATGATTTATAGGATTTTCTTGATTTCTCTCTGGCTATGCTAAAGTGGTATGGTAGTAATAAGTTTTGATATTTAGTTTAGGTGTTATGAGCACCAAGTTTGAACTCCTACAAATTAAACTCTCGATTCATCTGCTTTCAAGTAAGGGATAATTGATATGGGCATTGGGTTAGTCAAGAGTTATTTTTAAAAAGATTATTATGCATTAAAAGGTTTTCAATAGGGATGTTGCATACGGTCATAATTCAGACAATGGTATGTTCGTGATGCTTTCAAAAGCTAAAAAGTATATGATTTAAGTGTATCAATGATATTACTCATTCTTAAATTTGATGTTAAAAGATAATAATGATTATACTTTTGTTATTAAATGTTATGTAAGAGTATGAATTTTAGTATGATGTAGTTTTTGGGTTATGTCAAACTCGGCCAGTAGGTGTTAATTTACTAGCTTTATATGAAAAATGTTATGTGCTTGACCATTAAAAGTGGTGAGGATTCTGATATACCCACCCTTGTTGTGAACGACCAACTTGTGGAGGATGTCAACCAACCCCATGGATGATGTTCTGAGCACACCAAAAGTGGTGTGATAAGTATGGTGTGATGCCAAGAATTCTTAGCAATGTGGGGAGTGCTAAATGACTGGCACAGTGTGTTGCAAGCCTCCCATTAGATATGGACTAATCAATATGTTATTCGTGAACAACTATGTTATTTATGATCATGAGAGAATGGTTTTGTTGAAATGCATTATGAGTATAGTGAAAGTTGTAATCTCTCATGAAAATAAAGTTTATGATAAAAGATTTTCATGTTCTTTAAAGATAAAGTTTCCGATGAAATTTTAAGTTTATGTTATAAAGTTATCATATATATATATATATATATATATGTTCTTTATGAAATGTTAA
Organism: Quercus suber; assembly: GCF_002906115.3. NCBI lineage: Eukaryota > Viridiplantae > Streptophyta > Magnoliopsida > Fagales > Fagaceae > Quercus > Quercus suber. The sequence goes on along the minus strand of NW_027069854.1, from coordinate 600,830 downwards.
GTTTTGTGACTATGAAAGAATATATATATATATATATAATATTTTTCTTACTTGAATTTGAAATGATTATTTTTAGCATGAAAGGTTATGTTATTCTTACTTGGAAAGGAGAACAATTTTTTTCCTTATGAGAATTGTATAAGTTAATTATAATAGTAGTATAAATACTATGCATGAGGTTATCAAAAAAAGAAAAAGAAAAAGAAATTTACTATGCATGAAAATGTTCTCCTTTCCACATATCCACAAAATGAAATATTTTGGTTTATATGTATTCTTACTAAATTCTCGTGTGACTTACCCTTACTGAGCTATGTAGCTCACCCCTTCTACTCTTTTAGTTAACAAGTTTTCTTCAAGAGTAATAGGAGCTTTAGACAAGTTTTGAGAGGAGTTGATTTTAGTTTCAAGAATATAGATTCCTAATTTTGGTGGTTTGATACCTAGCTCTGCACTTTGCAGTATTATGTATTTTAGGATCTTCTTATGAGAGTTGTATATTTTAATCTAATCAGAGATGTACTATGTAAAAATATGGAATTTGAATAATTGATGATTTATAGGTTATGCCTTTCCAATTTTAGCCAAATTGTTGGCACGCCTTTGGCTTCTCTAAAGATGTGATCCACAGTAGAATTAGGGAGGTCTTAGCAGGTATTATGGAGAGAGAGAGAGAGAGAGAGAGAGAGAGAGAGGGTCACCGTGACTCCGTGAGAATGAAAAGATTGGGCCGGCGTAGGGAGCCCGACATGGTGAGGCCGGTGTAGGAAGGCCGATGTGTGGAGCGGCATGTGCAGCGGTGAGAGAAGATGAGCGCTGAACTCTGTGGGTAGGGATTCAAGGAGGGGGTTGACGCTGAGAAGAGAGAAAAAATGGTGAGAGAGAAAAAAAAAATGGAGGGGTAGCTGGAAAGAAAAGGGTAAGAGGGTCAAATGCTAGGGTTTTAACTTTTAATGGTTTTAAAAAATTAAAAAACTCAAAAACGTTTAGGTGAAACTCAAACAAGAGATCACTTAGTCAATAAAGCCACATCATACCACTAAGCTACAGACGCGTAGCTGACTAAGTGTTACATAAATATATATATATTGGTTCAGTTCGGTTGGTTCAGTGCATAAAAACCTGACACCGAAAACCGAACCGAATATTTTTGGTTTTAAAAATTCAAAACCGAAACTGAACCGAACCAAAACCAAACTGAAAATTTGACAACAGTTCAACCAGTTTGTTTGGTTCATCGGTTTTTTGCACACCCCTACTTTGGATCCAATTTTTCCATGTTTATTGTCTACCATCCTCACGGCTTGATGGCAGCGAACTTTCACATGCACTTGCTCTAGCTTGTTAAGAAAGATTGAAAGTTTTATAGCAAGCTATCCAATGGCAGAAGCTGTGATTTCATTTCTTTGAAAAAAACTAAACCTAACCTAAGGTTTTAGCACTTCTAAAAACTTACTGTTTTCACAATCTCTTTTTACAGCTCGTCTATAAAGCTTCTTTGTTATTACTAGCTTGCTTTTTCATTCTTCCCCCTCTAAGCTTTGCGTACATTGCATTATACAAATCCTTGCGCCCATTTTGTTTCTGGGGCACCCTCAAGTTCATTCATGGTTGTAGAGATATAGTGGATTAAAAACCTTAACTTACAACAACCTAATTAGTTTGCAGTTGCCATCAATTTACATTTCGATTATTTAAAAATTTACAGTATGTTATCATCTCCACATGTGATTCTTTGTGTTACAGAAGGTATAATTTGTTGAATACATAATTATAAAATGGGTAAATTGCAAATGAACCCCTAAAGTTTGAAAATGTTTAGATTTTACACCTTGAAGTTTCAAAATTTGAATTTTACCCACTGAAGTTTAAAATGTTTAGATTTTACACACTAACGCTTGAAATTTTGAATTTTACCCTATAAAATTTAGAAATGCTTGAATTTTACACCCCTAAATTATGAAACTTTAGAGTGTAAAATTCAAACACCCCAAACTTTATAGAGTAAAATCCAAACACTCTTAAAATATGAGTAAATCCAAATTTTGAAACATCAAGATATAAAATCCAAATACGCCCAAACGTTAAGAGGTAAAATCCAAATTCTGAAACTCCATAGTGTAAAATCCAATCACCTTTAAACTTTAAGGATGTAATTTTCAATTTACCCTAATGCAATTACAGAAAAGCTTTGGCTCTTTTTCAATGTAATGTATTATAAAACCTAATAGGCATCTGCCAGCCAACTCAGGGAAGCAGCTTGTACTACTAAAGTAACGATCCTTTAATCACAAGCAAACTGTTTGCCTCTGCAACAATTTGCCAATTATATCCCAGCAGCCACGACAAAGATTCACAGATTTATCCATCTGGTAGAGATTTCCAGCAATACACGTGGAATAGATATATCAAGATATTCAAAATCTGCGAAATGGAAAAAAATGAGAATCAGCATATGTGAAAGCATTTACATAAAATTTACAGTAATAGTCCTACATGTCAGAAGGCATCATCATACAACAATACCCAAAAAAAAAAAAAAAAAAAAAAAAATACAAAAATTAGAAGTAAAAAAAAAAAAAAAATCAGTACACATTACACATCCATTTTATTCTTGGGGGGAATACCCTGAGAAGGGCTAAAATATGTACAGGCCTGGGGCTTCATTCCTACTATTGCTGCAGAAAAATTTGGTCACATTAGAGGGGAGAAGACTAGTCATTTTGGGATAATATTGACCTAAAACTCCAACTTGCATATCCGACAGAAGATTCTTTTTGCATAATTAGAACTCAACAAAATTATAATTATAAACATAAATAAATAGGATTGCTACTATCATCAGATCCAACTGAAGTGGACCACTGGGAAAGAAAATCTTCTGACTTTATCCCCAAAACCAACACCTCTCCTCTAAATGACCAGTCCGCATTATACTTGGTATATTGTCAATAATCAACTACGATACATGTATTCATCACCAAAGGACTGGTTCCCACTTAACTAGAGACAGGAGAGCACCTAACAGATAAAACAGTCATCTATACAACTCGAACCCATGTTCCACCACACATTGGACAGCCGTAAGCCCAGCGGCTGATCCACCAACTTTCCCGGTCATTTTGATTAGGTGCAGGACCTGGTGAGGTAAAAGCTGAAGTCTGCCGCAAACATCTTATGCACTGCATCACAAAGTCCAGAATACAAAGATTAAAATGGAAAAGATTAAGCAAACACAACAACTCAGAGGAGAGAAGGATGAAGAGGTGTAAGAAAAAGATAGTAAAATACACAAACACACACAAATGAAATATATGATTATACTCCCAGAAAGAAATTAGCTAGTGATTTTTTAAATTATCACTATCAAGTAAATTGAAGGCAAACGACACTAATTACCCATATGAGAAGCATTTGAATCCAAGACCCAACAAATAAAAGGATGAACAAAGAAGAAGAAATATGAAGATGAGACTATCAAACCTTGTACCAAACACCTTCAAGACCAGTCTTCCACACGGCAGTAACAACATCTCTACGAGAACCCATAATTCCCAGATATGCCCCAAGGCCAACAGAAGTGTTCAAGCCAAAAGCTGCATCTCTTTCAGACATCCTGCGCTTCCTTGGCCACAGGCTATGGGCACCATTATAAGCATCACAATTTTCCAATGAGTTGAAATCAAGCATGTCTCCAGAATTACTTAACTTGGGAGAGTCATCTACAGGACTCATATCATCTGGATCAGACCAAGGCCCACCATACATATTCCTCCTGTGCCACTCTTCAGCAGGAGGATGGAGTTCTAGCTCACGGAGTAACAGACCAGCAGCATCTGCACCTCTAGGCCGGGGCATATTCTACACAGCCAATCAGAGAATGGTGGAAAAAGTTCAGGAGAAACAGAAAAAAACGTTAACAAAAGGAAGAATAAATCTATGGTTTTAAAAAATTCAAAGCAACCAGAGTCAAGACCGAGTTAAGGTCAAATCGTAGTGCCCAAGCTATTAATTGTGGCATAATATCAGAATCTAAACAGCCCTTCCAAATTCTATCAGAAAGCACAATCGTCAACAAAGTATGTTGCTATGCCGGGCATCTAATATTAGCATCTGAAGCTGAGGGAAAGTTTATGAAAAAGACTGAGCATGCCATGTGTGGAAAGCAATTACTCTCATTAATCTTCCTTCCTTACTCAATGCATCTCTCTCCCTCTCTCTCTCTCTAACTTATTCTTTCAGTTTCCTATTTAAGACAATATTTTATTTTTTTTAATGAATAAGACAATGTTTATATATATATATATATATAGTTGGGTTCAAGTTAATAATAATTAGCGGGGAAAAAAGTTGAGACTTATTATTATTTTGAATTTTCTTGTTAGAGCACTAGCACTAGGTGTGTCAAATACTAAAATTTTAGCATTTGACACACCAAATACAGAAAAGAAAGGTTGATGAGATGTCTCAAATGCTAAACATTTTAGCATTTTTAGCAGAATTGCCACAGTACAATTCCATCAATAGAATGGCACTAGAGCCATTCTATATTTATACTAGCCATTGAGCATGCACTCATGTGCATGCTTGTGAGCTTGTGCTCAGAGGCTCTTTTTATTTTTTTGGGTAAAGGTTAATAATTTGTATTTATCATAATTTAGAAACATATATTTTTCTTTTTCAAAAAAATAAAAATGATAAACTTTAGAGATAAACAGTAATTGTAATTTATTTTTTGAATGTGAAGGGAAAAAAATCCTAAATTTTAGGAATTCTCTTTTTGAATTGAAAATAATATTTGTTATTTGACATTTATGACTCTATTTCTAAATGAAGTTACCCTTCATTAATGAAGGTATATTTGAACCACATAAAAGTCCAGTTGAAAGAGGGAAATCCTATTATATATAATATAGATATATAAATATATATATATATTTATATATATTTTACAGAAGTACATTTGTAGAGCTGATATATAATTTTTTTCAAATAATAATTAGCAGTGGAGAAAGCTGTGACTTAATATTATTTTGAATTTTCTTGTTATACAATGGATAGGCATGTGCTATCAGCAAGCAAGCATAAATGTATTTATATTGTAATATTTTTTCATGCATTACACGGGTAGATGGCCAGTTTTACCTTAGGAGAAAAGAAAGAGTTGTTTAAATGAATTTACTATATTGCAGGCTTTCAAAGAAATGCAGACTAATTTTATAATCTTTGGCAAAATCTTTAATAACTACAGATAGCCAACCTCATTCATCTCTATAATCAGTAATTCATTCAGAAAATTAAATCATAAACATAAATACCTGCATATGAGGGCCAAGAGATGCTTCTACAACCTCTGGAAGTACTGTATAATTCCCATCAATGTAATGCAGCCGCACCTGGATGTTGCTGCTCCCCACCTGAGAAACTGGTAAGGGATGTGCCAGGGCAGCGGTTCGCCGACAGAGGTCCATAAGTATGAGGAAAAGAACCTTTACCTGCATCACATCAATGCATAGTGTTCTTAATGTCAAATATTTTCTCCTTATAGAACATGAAATGAAACCATTTTTCTTAGTTCATGAATCAAACAAAAGAAAATTTCATATATTGGTGCTTCATTTTTTTGTGGAGTTTGAAGTAAAAAGAAATAATCATCTTTCACCTCCTCAAAAGTGTATCCTTGACCAGCATTGCCATATCCTAATCTTGACCGGACACCAGATCCTTCTTCCACTCCTTTTGCCCCAGGTATAAGTTGACTAGCTCGAGCTACCTGACCATCATCTGACCTGGCCATGGATGAAGTTGGCTTTGCAGACACAGAATTGATCTCCTCCACCTTGGCAGGAGCACTAGGTTGTGGTTTTTGCATATTTGTATCGGCATTTCTTTGTGCAGCCCCAAGAAAGCGGGGAAGTGATCGTCGGAAGAAAAAACAGAAAAGCAGAAGTTGGCATAATCGATGAAGGAAATGGCAATCCCCAATGAGCCTAACAGCTGGTGTTCCTGGAAAAGTTCCTGTGTTAATGCTTATCGGCATGAAAGATGATGGACCACTTATAGGGTTAGGAGTTGAATTGGACACTCCATCAGTTGTGCTACTAATCTTAGCAATAGCACCTTGTACCCAGGCTTGCATTTGGGTGCTTCCAGTGGAGCTTGTGGTACCACTTTGACCTCCTGGACAACAAAGCATCAAAGTGTGAGAAGGATGTAACAATGATATAATGAAGAAAGAGGAAACAAATTAAAGGAGTTTCTGATTTCTCATGACTTCATCACAAAACACATCAATGACAGTGAACAAGACAAATAATTATGCAGCCACCCTTGCCTCTTAAGTAGGTACAATATAGTAACTGATCAACATGTGATCAAATTTTATGGTGTATTACATTATAGAAATTGATGTCTTCTACGATGAACCATCAAAATAAATTTTGTTCTTTTTTCTTTAGATTAATTTTTAAGTACAAGAAGACCAGCACATACTGACCCTGACTTGGTGCAGGAGTTGCAGAACTTTGGGTAGGACTGGCCACCATATTGCGATTGCTTCCAGTGCCAGCAGTAACAGCATGACTGGCCAATGTGCGACAGAAACTTGCATAGCGCCTCAAACGTGTAATGAAATGAGAAGCTAGATCAAGAACGGCATCAACATAAGCCTGCATTAAATTGTAGCAATTAGAAAAGCTCAAAACTGAATGAGAAAAATATTTCTAGTCAAATTCTATTTTTCACTAGTATTTCTGATCAAATTCTTAACAAAATAGAACTTCCATATCAAAGGAGCTGACTGATAGAAAGGGACACCTTTGGCCAACTAAATGACAGTGCTTAGGTTAATGCTGCAATTACAAGCCCATGAAGCGGCTCCGGTTCAAAATCCACTGGATGCATGTGTAAACTTACCAATTAAAAATAAATATAATAAAGTGTTCTGTTTAGGTCACACTTTCCCAGCTACATGGCCCAGATAAACACAAACCAATTATACTGAAGACAGCAGTCCTCAGTATCTACTGAAATTTGTACTTTAGCAACTAATTAAATAATAAAAGTAAAATACATTGCATGTGGCAAAGAACAACCACACCACATTAAAGGCACTTCTGGCTTTATGAAACAATGGAGAACCAATCAGCGGCATCAGCTGATCTTAGTGTTTAAAATTTCAACAGGATCAACTGACAGGAAAAAAGATAAGGAAATGGAAGGACTGATGAAAATGAGAAGTCAAACAGAACCAAATTTAACCTGAATACTCTGAATTAGTGCTGGTTCAACAGCCATTATTTCGGGATCAATGCCAGATAACGTCTCACCAGATGCCTGCCATGGCTCAGGTACTAAAGCCGAAGGATTTATCAAAGCTGATTCAATTCCTTTCCCCAGCATATCCAGCAACAGCCTTGCTTGCATATCAAGAACCATTGCTCTAACTTCTTGAGCATTTGTACCTTCAAGTAGCCTGCATTTTATCCTGTCTAGACTCTGCATCATGCAAAACCAGGTTTCATATCTTCAATAAAAACTACAAAGCAAACAAGTTAGTGAGCATGAAAACAACTTCCCCTTCCCCCCCCACCCCCCCCCCCCCCCCCCCCCCCCAAAAAAAAATAATAATAATAATAATAATAAACCACCACCAAAAAGAGGTAAGTGGCAGGATGCATCACACGGGACAGTAGGACAACTCTGAGCTACATTTAGAATTTCAGAATCCTATAATGCAGGTGATTTTTTGCTGGAGAAAACAGGGAGGTCACCAATGTAGACTTCTCGTATCAATTCAAAGGTCAGCTCAATATCCAGACTTAATCAAAGGTCATTTTAAGGTTACAAAAGCATGAGAATATCCTCAAACAGATAACATTTGCACTGCAACATCATTCAGCTGCAGCAGAAACTTATTCATGACTATATCATACCTTCCCATACATTGCAACTTGCACAGAAATTAGAGGAATATATCAGATCACAGCATATTAATTAATAATTCTTGTCAGAATTCTTTAACATATTTGCTAATAGTACCTTTCATTTTTTTCATGGTATGAATGTTAGGGTAATGAACAACACAACCACAAGATAGCAAAGAACCACAAATAGGATAGAAAGTTTCTAAAAGCCACAACCCCTAAGATGGCATGTAATCTCCAGAATACACATTTTTTTAAAAGAAAAAGTAAGAAGAACCCGCTATAGCAAGCAATACGGTGTTCATAATGGTAAGTAGCAAATTGACAACAACAAAAGTCCATAAAAGCTAAATAACGCTAATGATATCCAAAGAAAGATTCTTGACAATTTAAGATGGCAATAGTCCAGAGTAACGTACAGGACCATACTGTTGCCTGTGCTGTGTGGAAGGAAGAGAATGAAAATCAGCATCCAAGACTGCAATGACACTGTTCAGAGAAACTGAAAGAAAGAAAGAACCAATGTCATAAACAAGTTAGTTCTGTCATCATTTCATACAAATGCTCGTGGAAGATGCATAAATGATGATAATAATAATATATCATAATATTTATCTTCTAATTTCTCTTGCACTATTATATATCAGTCACACCAAACTGTAGCAAAAATATTCTTACCAATGCCATCCTCTGCTGCACTCTGTGTACAGCCAACAGCATCCCACCAATCAACTCCAACCAGAAGGCTCCACCAAAATCTGTTCCAACAAACAAAATCAGCATCACAATGCAAAATATTGAGATAATTCTGACAACTGAGATGGAAAAATTCATAAGCACGATTATATCAACTATCAAATTTACACCTTGCAGATAATATATCTCAAGTGGTTACAAAAAGTACCTCTCAGCAATTGCACGCTCCCAGGTTGATGAGTTGGCCTTCGCTTGACTACTTGGGACAGCAGGAGGAAGAACACGAATTATCTTCAACATAGTACGGTCCTTGCTAGTATCATGCCAAACAGAACCTGAGCAGCAGCTTGTAGAAGAGAAGGCAGGAGCAGCAATTGCAGATCCAACATTAATCTGGTAGTTATCAACAGGTGCAAAGTTTGGACCAGAAAAAATGTGGACCCCACCCCGCAGAAAAGCAATAGCAATCTCACCACCATGAGCAGAATAGACAATTCGAGCAAGTGTCCTTACATCACTTGGTAGATCAAAGGGATCAAAAATGACTTTTTTCCTCTTGTCAGCACCAGAATCAGATATCTTCCTTGCATCAGAAGTTGGTCCTGTTGCAGCTGCTTGGTGAGATTTAAAATCATTAGTTGGTGTAATGCTTGTATCCACTTTGGACACCCAAACTGTTTGCATGGGTGCCTGCCCACCATAACTAGAAGTGGGATTTCCAAATATTTGATGGAGGACAACAGGCTTAAGAGATGATTCCCAACGTTGCACTCTCCACCCTGTGATCGAAGGACCCTCATCCGGATCATAAGGGGACATGTACTGTCCTGCACATGTGGAAAATTGTTATTGATTAAACTCCTAAAGCCACTAAATCTGTTATCACGGGAAAGTGAGGAGACATGGACAGAAAACCATATGTGTATATGTTGGTTTGTGACAGACCAAATGGGACATGAGTTTTGCTGTTTAAGTTTCATCTGCCTGTCTATGCACTCGTGTCATAGAACAATTGAACGTTAAAACAAATCAGAGAATAAAATGGAATTAGGAAATGGCCAAAAGACAATTAATACGTGTATCAGAGTAAAGAACCATTAAGTATAGAGTAAAAATCCACAATAAGGGTATGACACAATCTTCTCCACCTTTATGAAGCAATTAAAAACCTTTCAGTTAAATAGTACCCAGGCTAAAGTAAGACAGGACAGGGCATTATGTTACCATGTGTCCAAACTTATATGGCCAGAAACTTGAGAATCAGTAAAACAAGATAAAATGCAAGGAACAGATAACAAAATAATATCAACATAGGGTAAATCAACCTGAGTGGCCGCTACATTATATTAAGTTAGCAATTATTTGAATGAGGGAGCAGTTATTACCATCTCGGATTGTTTTCTTGATTCCATAGATTTTCTGCCTAGCAAGTTTTAGTGCTCACTAGGTTCTAACTTTTAAGGAGTCCAGCCTTTACATACTTCCCAGATACATGAGATGTATACACTTACTTTCAAAAAATTATTTACCATCAAGAAAAATCGATATCTTCTTACAATTTGTTGTTTCATAATGTCATAGCACATGAAGAATATGCACAATTACAAGGCAACAATTACAAACGTTTAAAAAACAAACTATCTGCATTATCAATGCCCCGGATTACTCAACCAAATATAATTAACAAACAAATGATTGCTCCGCTTTAGCAGAAGCATGACATTGAATTTAAAAAGTAAATAAGATACTTTCAAGACAGAAAACAGATAAGTACCCTCAACTATAACAACAGCTAGCACAGAACCGCCACGAGTTGGATCAAAGGCTACTGCAGTAACCCCAGAACCCCATGTAGTGGTTGCCGCAGATTGAGCTGCAGCCTCAGGACTCACATATGCAGAAAAATTTGAAACTGGCGAGCAATGAAGTGGTACTGTCTCGCTGAGATCTTGATCTGTCCTTTTTCCTTGCTTTGCTTCAGATATTAAATATTCCTGCCAACTAAATAAATATGCAGCCAAAGGGGCAAAACCTGGCCAACACGGAGGGTTAAGAGAAGGTGGAACCCCATTGCTCAAACTTGTCTTTGGAGTTGCTTGAAATGCATTTCCAGGACCAGGAGTCACCTCCCAAACAACTACGGTGGATGGGTTCACGATAGGAACACCTGCCACATGCATGGCACCACTATCTGTTATGATGGCATCAGCAGCCATGATCCCGCTAGGTCCAGCACCCAAAAGTCCTTTGCTTGTGCCAAACCACTTAGACACTGCACCATTATGACTAGAAGGCCACTGTGACCAATGAAGTTGAACAGAGCCTGATGAGAAAACAGAACAGACGCAAAGAAAGTTGGGCCACCGAGCTGAAACAAAAACCAAATATTGCATCAGATGTAACATTCCTGATGCTGTTCTGATTTATGAACTCAATCTGCTTACAGAATAGACAACTAATTGGGAAGACATTATCATTCATCTTCATCATAGTAAATGGTACAGGCAGCCATAATACCTAAATAAGATTGTAAAATATATTAATATTTTCAACAATCAGTTAATTTCATAGTCTAAAATCTCACCAAGATCTCTTGAGATACTGAAATATGTAAGTATTGGTAATAAGAAACATTATTGATATCTTAAAATATCAATCAAAAATATATTGGCTGATTTCTCATAAAATTTCAGCAAAATATTAGAAACAGCACACAAATATATGTAAAATAAATGAAAAAGGAAAATTGTTAAGCACACCAGGTGTTCCATAGGATTTATTGACCAATACTTAGAAATCTATTAAATATCATACTCACTAGGAGCCGTCCCTTTTTTTCTCAGCAAAAATCAGGCTGATAAATAATTAAATATCACTCGACACAAATATATATATACACATCTCAGATGGTACATCAGAAACCTAGGAAAATATTAAATATCCTCCAATATCAGCAATATTTTCATATTTTCAAAACCTTCATGTATTTTAAAGAATCATATTCTTGTGGTAATAGAAAAAAGAATGGATCAATAATTTTTCTCATTTTCTTTTAAATTATATGGTTTAGCTATATATAACTTTCAAAACTATATGCTTCATGTTTGCAACTTTGCATATGGTCCACCTTAAAAAAAAAGGCTGAATGCCAAAACATGAAAACTATCAGCAGGGAGGAAAACAAATATATCCTACTCAAAGAATCTTGTGCTACTAGATCATGTAATTATGAGTACAAAATTAAGAAACTATAACCAGAGGACCATTGAAGATCAAAATTAAGCCAGTAATCATCTAATTTATTAAGCTTCCAAGATCTGAACCACCTAGTTTTAAGCTTGCTACTAACAAATGAACAACCACAACCTACAAGTTACGTATGAAAAATTGCACCACATAACTTAAAATTCCTTGGCTCATGGGCTATGGCAGCATCATAAACCAAACATTGTAAAAATATATTGCAAAGAGCAACAAACCTGAAGTTTGAGACTGCTGCGAAAGGAACTTTTCCTCAAAAGTTGACTTTGAGCTTGTGGAAGCATTGGATTTCGAGGAAAGCCACCTATACTGATTTTTAAAACAAATACAACAATAAAATATGCTTAAAAAGACCAGAATCAAATTATAAAGAAAAGAGTTGAACATACCAGAACTAAAGCAGGACAATGACTTAAAACAAAACGCAGAGTAACCATTTGTGATACAAAAATTTACCCAAACTGCCCATAAGCAAAAAAGTAACAATATGCTAAGACATCAGAAAATGTGACTTTGCACTATACAGTAGTGGAAGAAGGTGAAAAAGCCTATGAAAACATCTTCAGAAAAATCTTTTTGATTGAAGCAATCTAATAAGATATGAAGCACCTGCTGAAAGCTCATGAACAGAAAAATTTTTGGAGGGACAATAATATTACTCAAATGAAAGGCTCTGCATTTAGAAAGGAACAAGTCAGTTTGGACTCCACACATTATGTCGGTCATTGGGTGGTGAAGGATGAGACCCATCACTGACTGAGCAGAAAGAGCAGCTCAAACTTGCAGGTGTCCACCAGTGGTGGTCAGATTCAGTTGAAACCGGCTAAAAAAGGCGATGGAGAGCAAAAACATCCAAAATCGCAAGATCTCCGTTGTATCTGATTGGAGATCTGTGAGATCTCCGACCAGATATCAGAGATCATCTCAGCCAATCTGGGAAAATTTTTTACCAGTATTGCATCTTCATTGGGCAGGTCAGTTTCAACGGATTCCCAAGTGGGAAAGCTGACACTTGACCCATTTGAGGCATACTTTGGACTGTTGAACCTGTCGCCACCATCAAAACCAGCCAAATCCCAAAAAGTCAGTCTAGGTTGAGCAGGTGAGTCAGTTTGAGTGGGTATTTGGACAGTCATATTCATATCCAAAGATGACCTGATTATCCAGACTTCTTCTCCACTACTGCGTGCTTTTCTATTTCTCCCCCTGGTTTGGCAGCTACTGTTGCCTATGCATTTGCCTATTCATTTTTAAAGCTAGCTATTACTAGCTTATGTTGTATAATAAGTAGTTCCTTTTACTTTTAATAGCCTTTATCACTTGTAACAGAAAGTTAGTTAGCTGATAGGTTGTTAGTGATAAGTGCAATAGCCTATTAGTTATTTACAGAAGTTTGTTAGGCTTTGGCCAATAACATTGCAGCCACATGGTGGGTTCTTGTAACTAACTCAGCAGCTTGCTTATGTAACTATAAATAATCAAGGTTGCCCTCATTGTAACTAGTTGAATTTGAATCCAAGAAATCTCTACCTATGAGGTATTATTCCAAGAGCGTGTCTCTTGAAAAGCTAGTTCATTCTTTCTTTTCTCTAAGCAACTTAGCTTTCTAAAACATCTTTCCTTTTCACCATTTTTGGTCCATCACTACATTTGTCAAACCTTGGGAATCAAACCCTAGACTTCCCAGATGCTGGATTTTTTACATATATTTTTTATTTGATAAGTAAGAAGAATCTTTATTTAAAAAGACTACATGCGATAAGATCACAAAGCAGTTGAATAGTACAAGAAAGAGAAAAAAAAAAACAGAAAAATATGCACAGGAGAGGAAAGTTAATAAACAATGGAAGGAAATCACTATCTGAGCCCCCTAGCTTGAGACCAATCAAACAGAGAACCAATAAATGAAGCAAACAGCTGATCCCCCAAACTTTCCACATCTCAAACATGCATATATTACACTCCCTCTGTATGCACCACATCAAACACAACAATTCCCAAATGTCTAACAAGTGCTTCCCCAAGCAATTCCTCCAACCAAGAGAAGATCTAGCACTGTTCTTTGTAAAACCCAAAAAACCCTAAAGACAAAACACCACAACTAATAAGTCTACTCACATTGAATCAATAAATGATTCATTGTCTCCCCACTACATCTGCACATACAACACCAATCAACAAAGGCAAAACCCCCTCTCCTTAAATTATCACTGAGTATTTTTCCTCATGCTGCAGTCCAAATAAAGAAAGAAACTCGCCTAGATGCCTTAACTCCCAAATACCTTTTCAAGGAAAGATGACAAAAAAGGAACCTCTTAGTGCATTATAATGCAAATGGATATCAAAGCCCTCGTTCTTCTTAAACTTCCACCTCACACATTCCCCATTCTCTGTTGAGGGGGTACGGGATCCCAAAATATGAAGAAAAACCACCACTGGACCCAACTCCCAATCATTCAAATCTCGAATGAACCTCAAATCCCAACTACTCTCTTCCACCCCCTGACTCACCAATGAAAACTCTAAGGAGACCTCCCTATTAGTGGAAATCTCATACAAAACTAGGAAAGCCATTTTGAGAGGTTCAACACAACAACAATCATGCCAAAACCTCACACAACTCCCCACCCCAAACTCAAACCCAGTGTATTGATTAAATGCTTCCCAAACCATTCTAATACTACTCCAAAAATCACAACCATGTAAATCCCTACCCAACTTAGAAGTCCATCTCCCACCCCCCCCCCCCCACCCCCCCCCACTCCCGCCACTCTTTCCCAAACTCCATAGCTACCACCCTCCTCCAAAATCTTATACACACTCCCCACCAAACTAATAGGCCGGAAATCTCTAATTTACTCTTCCCATATGATGGATGTAATGAAGAATAGACTTATAGTTGAATACCCCCTCCTTATTTGAATGCACTCAAAAGTCAAAATTTCAAATTTCCTTGCCAACACTCATTGCTCACATCCAATCCCTCCAAATCATAGCTCAAAAGACTTCATGCCTTATAATAAGTTGTTTTCCCGTTTGTTCAAACAAAATTAAGATATCTCAACTCTATACCATAGCAATTAGATCTGCTGGATTTATTTCAGTCGACATGACAAGAAGCTTAAAAACAACTATTAGGAAAACAAAAATGTTACAATTCAAGCACCATACTACATCATGATAATTGATGAGCAAAACATATAGATAAATAGTTTAGCTTGACGATTGACGATTGACGATTGATAATTTATGAAAAAGGAAGGTGTGGATTTTGGATTGGTGCTACATGTGTAAGAGAAATGGTGAATCGGTTGACCATCTATTCCTTCATTGTCCTTTTGCTATGGATCTATGGTCTATGGTTTTGGGTCTATTTGGAGTAACTTGGGTTATGCCACACACTGTTTTGGGGCTGTTAGGGTGTTGGCAAGGCAGCTTTGGTCGTCATCGAAATGGTTACATTTGGTCCATCATTCCTCATTGCTTAATGTGGTGTCTTTGGGGAGAGAAATAGTAGATGTTTTGAAGATATTGAGAGATCTATTCCGGACCTCAAGCTTCTCTTTTTTAGTACTTTAAGGGATTGGTTGTTTGCTTTGCAACATCAATCATTCCCTTCTTTTATTGATTTCCTAGATTCTTGCAATTTTTATATTTGATTTCCTTTCCCTTGTTCACTCCCTGTGTACTAGGATATTCCTTTTTTAGATCAATATACTTATTACTTATAAAAAAAAAAAGGATAAATAGTTTAGCAGATAAGTAGAAGACAGAAATTTCTTGCATACCGGAGACACCCCTGATAACCACTTTGTAACAACAGCAATATCCTGTCGCCATTCATGTTCAGGCAGCCAGCAGCTAGCATCACGTACCAGATTAGCTGGCCCCTGAATGAAGAGATCATATATATGCTAAATGAGAATATGCAACAACATATAAACAATACTAGACATACAGTCAGGATAAACAGGTTAAACAGAGAGAAGTCAACCAATTGAGAAAAAGCATGCTAGATACATGCAACTAACAGCTTGTCAGGGAAAGGCATCTACTTAAGTAGTTGGAGAAAGTTTAGCTTACCTGAGAGGGCTGAGTCCAAATAGTTATCCTCCCATGAAAATTAGCAATTAGCAAGGCACGAGGGCAGGAAGTAGGAGACCATTCAATAAACTGAACAGAATCACGAGGAGAATCTGCAAAAGATATTCAATGCAACCAATCATAATTGACAAAATTAGACCAATTCTCCCCCACCCCCTTTCATCCACCACAACACAAAATAAATAAATAAATAAAAAGCAAAAAACCTTGTAGAGCATGACAAACAATGAATTATGTTAAATTACATTTGGTATACACCAAATGGACACCCTAACTTTTACCAGTATGATAAACAAATCAGGCTATTAGAAGTATGTGATTAAATGATTATACCATTTCCCAATAACTTAAGTTTTTGAAACAATCGCTAATTTAACATAGTAGCAGAGTGGAAGAGCCTAAGTTCGATCCCCAACTTTACTCTACCACCCAATCTAAATGTTAAAAATCCCACAGGTTGGGCCCCACTTATTGAGGGAGAGTTTAGGCCCACACATTAGGAGAAGTATTAGAATTAGAATTAAATTCATCATTCCTAATGGCTTAAGCTTTTGGGAGACTTGGTAATTTAACACAGGCAACATTCCATATGTAATGCAATGACAACAATGAAAATGAAAACAGAGAAAATGTAAACTAACAAATCAATTGCAAAATAAGACATGTTTTTTAATCATGTCTTAGTTGCATATCGTATGTTGAGGTTTTTAGGTCTATCTAGGCACAGATATAGCCACAAATAAAAATTGCAAAATTATAATAAGAACTAATGGCCATCTAATTCCACATATACTAGTCCATCTGATTTCACAAACACCACTCCATTTAAATTCTGGAATCAACCAGTTCAAATGATAGCAAAGAAAAGCATAATTGGGTACGAGGGTATCAAAAAAGGTTGAACATACATATGCTAATTCACTAACAGTTCAGCATACCTATGCTTTAAATTAAATTTTATTATCAAAGAATCACATCATTTTTTGCCGCCAAAAAGACCTATATATGTACTCAGAAAAATGTTTAATCAATTTAGAGCATCATATGAAATTTTAGTTGCCCTTTGCATTCTTTATTCTTTATATATATATATATATATACACATAAGTAGCCCGTTTGCATTCATATTAAAGAAAAACTAATTTTAAGAGATTTCAAGCTCAATGAGTTGCAAGTTTGCAACTTGTCTCTTCTTTTTATTTTTATTTTTTTGATATTCTGGAACTACTCAGTGTTCAAAATCATATGCTTACACAATAATATGACAGCCATGAGTCCCAAAAACAAAAATGCTTACACAAAATTAGGCAAACTATCCAAAGACCAGAAGTTCTCTCTTCACAACTCAAATTTTAAACCTAATATCTCTAACTTTTTCTTTCATTAATATGGCTTTAGCAGAAGCATTAACACCTGCTCTCAACTTGAAAAGGGGCACTTCTTTAACCCAGGCCTTTTACTGGTAAAGTAAGAGCATTAGCATTCCCCAATTTTCAGATTGTTCAAAGCAGAATAATACGAAAATATAGGAAAACCAGTTGGCCCATCACAATTATAAGGAAAAATATTAACAGAAGCGGTTCAGTTAAGGATCAGAACACTGAGCATTGAGCACCTATTTTTCAAATCCCAGGAAGAGTAGTTTCCCAACCTCACAAAAGTAAAACACCCAACGGACAAATAACAATTGTACATCAGAACATCAAAAGCCGTAATTAAATTATACAACAACGAGTGATAATGATCATCAAAATACCAGCTGTGACATTGAACACTGCACACTCAGTTGGTCGCTCTGGAATCACAATATGTATGGGGATCCAAAATGGTGGATTTGCATTAGAACTGCAAAAGCAAAATATGAACCGGAAAATTATACTCATAGGAATCAATTTTCACAAGCAGGATAAGAGGGAAAGAGAAAAGGGGCCATGGAAAATTACTAATGCCAAAATAAAGAACCCTCCCATCACCATCATTGAAAATGGTTATATGCAATTCAGAAATAGAGTGATGAAAGCATGGCTATTCAGAAACTAGGGTTATCCAAACTTCAATATGAGAGAATTTCCAATCAGCAAGAGATTGATGTAATGTTTCAGGACATATGCATAATAACATATGATGAAAAGCTACAGAGCTACAAAGTCAAGTTCTGTCACTCAAGGTAATTGTGCAGTTGTGATATCCTTGTGCAGTCCATCTCAATCTCTTGACATGTATAACTTTGCAACAAGCGGATACCAAATCTGTTATCAAGAAATAAGGCAACATAGAAGATGTCTGCTATGGGCATTATCAATGTATTATACTTATCTTCGAACTCCCCATATCACACTATTTTCTTGTGATTGATGCAGACAGAAAATTAGATTAATTGATGTTGTTGGACCTGATTGCTGCTGATTGATGCTATTCAGGAGATTTGATGGCTATTTGAATTGTATTTCAATATATGATATGATCTCACTATACTTTTATGTTCTTTCCATGTTTGATGTAATTTGGGGACTCTTTACTGGGCCCAAAGTTGATTCTTGGGTTCCTATTATGCTTGGTGCTGATTCCAAGCAGCCCCAAGTGTTGATGCCTAGATTCTTTCTATTTTTCCGTTTTTATTGCTTGAATATCCCTTTGATTTATTCTTTCTCTTCTTCTTTTTCCCCAAACACAACTACACAAGTCACCTCTTCAAATTTATTGTCAGATCTTATCGCATATTATCATATGGAATTAACTCCCGCAACATGTTCCCTCAATGCTCCACATGGATTTCAGAATTGACAAGTGAAACAAAATTTTGAAAATACTAAAAAATGATTACCTGCTATATTTCCTTCACTTTTTTTTTTGTTTGGGGGGTGGGGATAGAGTACACTAACCTTGGAATTCTTGCACAGGTCTCTGATGCACAAGCTATAGCATTCAGTTTTCCACACCAAGCAACAGCACTAGAAATACAAACAAAATTAATATTGATACAAAAGCAAAGCTTCAATACAACTACAAATGTACAAATAATTAAATGTTCACAATCAGATAAACAAAATATATAATTCAATGCAAGACAAGCATATCAAATGGAGAATCATATTATAGATCTATAGATCAAATAGAAATACTACACGTTCTTATGACATTATGTCCACAAATTCTTATGTAAGAATGACCATGGCTGTATCAATGGCACAAGAAGATATCAAGGATCTGTCAGGAAGTCAATTATTTACTTCCTGACAGATCATTGATATCTTTCTCCTCATAGTACAACTTACATAAGTTTAAATGCAAATTATACTGCATTTGGGAATAATGCACACCTTTGAACTTTAAACTCTGGATCAGAGCAAGTTATAATCATTGAAGGACATAACCCAAAATGGAAAGATCAATTAATTGACAAAGAGTGCTTCAGTTCCTCTGTAGTAAAAACAAAAATGGATCAGAGCAGTAAAGATGGTGTTCAGGAAGTAAAATAAGGAAAATTTTGGGAGCATGAGTCTGAGAGTTCAAATGATTAGGGAGGACTTGGAAAAGGATCAAAAAGATCTTCTCAGTTGTCCAGGAATGCCTAGGCTCCTGAAAATGGAAAAGGAATTGTTGCATTATTATATGTCAATAGAAAATGCTGAGGCTATTCTGAGACAGAAATTGTGGAGTTTGTGGGAAGGACTTAAAAGGTCTTCTCAGTTGTCCAAGAATGCCTAGGCTCCTGAAAAAGGAAAAGGAGTTGTTGCATTATTATATGTCAAAAAAAGCTGAGGAAGCTTTTCTGAGACAGAAATTTAGGAATTTATAGATAAACACTGGGGATCAAAATACTGCATACTTTCACAAAATGGCTAGTGTAAGGAATGCTCAGAATTCTATTAGGTGTATTACTGATGGAATGGAAATATGGTTGATGGTGTTAATCAGATCAAGGAACTTGCTGTTAATTTCTTTAAATCTCCTTCGTTCTACTAAGACTGGTAATGATTAAGATGTTGAACAGAAAATTAAGGAGGTGCCAAGGTGGTGCAGCACTACATTTCAGACTATCAAAGAGGCCTTTACAGAAGCAGGTGACAGCAGAGTCGATAAAAAAAATAAGAAAGTCGTGTTCTCTCTCAAGAATGACAAGGCTACAAGTACCGATGGGTATACTCCTCTTTTCTTCAGGCACACTTAGGGGATGAGGTCAGTGCAGCTACCTTAGATTTCTTTTGGAAAGGCGGGTTGCGTGCAGAGGCAAATGCAATTATCATTACTTTGGTTCCTAAGATCCTTAAACCCTTCAAAAATAAATGATTTAAAAGTTAAAACCCAGTGCTGCTTGTGATGCCATTTATAAATGCATCTCAATATTGCTTGCTAATAGATTGAGAGTTGAGCTAAAGGATTTCATTAGCCCTGAACAATCAGCTTTTATTCCTGGCAGGAATATCTCTGATAATATTCTTTATGCTCATGAACTGGTGGTTATCATTGACATTCATCTAAAGCTTATAAGTCGGTTGAATGGAATTTTATAATTGAGGTCTTGAAGGCTATTGATGTTCCTGATGAGTTTGTTGGTTGTGTGAAGGCTTGTATAACATTCCCTAAATTTTCTATTGCAGTTAATGCTTCTTTGGCTGGGTATTTTGCAATGAAAAAGGGTTAAAGGCAACAGGACCCTCTTTCCCCTTATCTATTTTCTATAGATGATGTTTTGTTGTTTGCTTCAGCCCATTGGCCCTTACTAAAAAAATAATAATTGACATGCTAGATGAAATTATGAATACAAGGAAATTTCTTGTCTCTCAGTCAATAATTATAAAAATAAATAAAAAGGAGTGAGATCTTTCCATCTGACACTGATGATAATTTAAGGCAGAAAGTGTCTGGTTTGCTGGAATTACCTGTTGGAAAGCTGCTTTTGAGATATCTTGAGGTTCCTCTAACTTCAATAACTATAAGACTCCCCTATAAAGATTGCAAGCCTATCATTGCAAAAATTTCTGCTAGAATCTATCCCTGGACAGAAAAGAATTCATCTTTTGGTGGGAGAATCCAATTGATCAATCTGGTTTTGGATAGTGTGCAAGTATTCTGGTCCAGCCTGTTCATCTTAACTAAAAGAGTGATTATAGGTATTGAGCAAAAACTTAATGCCTCACAATGGACAGGCAAGGATGGTAAAACATATTGTGGCTAAGGTTGCCTGTAAAGATGTTTGTTAAAGCAGGTAATTTGGGTGGCTTGAATGAGGAAATATTTGTGAAAAGGTAGCAGTTTCTAGTCTATCCCTATTCCTTAGCAATGCTCTTGGAGTTGGAGGATAATTTTACAGCTTAGGAAGCTTGCCAGGAACCTGATTTGATTCAAGGAGGGATCTGGTCAATCTATCTTCTTCTGGTATAATTACTGGCATCCCCTGTTCCTTTTATATAAAGTTTGGTCATAGGGTGTCTAATGACATTTCTAGTGGCAGAAAGGCCAAAGTTTCTGATCTATTTCAGAATGGGATGTCGAATCTTCCTCCAGCAAGATCTAACATCCTCATTCAAATCAAAAGTGGGCTTCCTACAACAGATGACTGCACTAAATTATTTTATTTTCTGCATTACTAAAATAGAAATTTTGCTTGCTATGCTTGCCTGCCTTTGTGATTATGTTCATCTGTGATGGTAAAAAAAAGGCCTGGCTACCTCGAATTAATCACAAAACTTGATGTTTTTCTCTTTTGTTATGGGAGGTTCAATTTTCTTTTTCATTGAGTCCAAGACTTTCAAATTCTCAGTTGCGGAGGGAGGTACTTATTTCATGTTACGCATTTTTGAGCGAAATCGGGATTCTCTCCGATCAGTTTTCATGGGCAAAGAGAGTGCAAAGCGTTTGCTAGCTATTGTGGAGGATCTAATGTCTAATACAACTCCTGGTAACTTTGCACGAACCTTCAAGGATGGTGAGAAAGTTTTTATTTTGCAATTGGGTTCCAATGCAAATGGCAGTTTTTAATGATCTCGAAACTTATCCATGGCCGTCGGAAAGGCTTTCTCATGGTGCCAGAAGGGAAATCGGGTAGTGGGTGGCAAGATTTTGGATTTCATCTACGGAAAGCAATTGCTCCTGGATCGCTCGCCATCAAACAGACATTCAATTCTGTCCTGAAACCGATAGTGGAGAATTCCAAATCTTTTCTACTGGCAACAGCGGAGGGTGACCAGAGAGAGCATAGTGGTAGCAGGAAAGGAAAGCAATTAATGCCAAATTTTCAAATTTCAACCAAATCAAATTTGAGCAATCAAAGCCACGATACCTACGATTTGAATGCTGGGAAGAAACAAGCAACGTCTAAGGTTAAATCGTCGGTTGAGATTATAGAGAACATTAGCGGTGTCAATGATTCGCATTTAACGTTGGATGTTGGCCTGAGATTGGAGCATGTGCCAAATGGTGGGTGGGAGGTAAAGTGGTCCGAAGTCCAAGAAGTGGGCCGCATAGAAAAACCCAAAGATAATAACAATAAGCCCGAAGATAAAAACCATAATTTTAAACCCAAAACTCCCTTCTAAGCAAAGCCCAAATTTAATCCCAAGCCCATCACAGTCTAGCAGCCTAAACCAAAACAACCACTTCCAAATGGTGAGACCCAGAACCCAAGAAACTTGCCTTCGGTTTCGATGAGCTCAATGCGAGGTTCTAGAAGATGCGATGTGGTTGTAGACTCGAAACAACCTCAAGTTGATTCCCAAAGCTCATTGAGACTAGCCTAGTCGATGAAAGTCCCTGATGATGCCGATATTGACTTTATCGGTGCCGACGAGCCCGATAATGAGATCCTTGGCTCCAATGAGACCGATACAGAGTTTCTCTGCTCTGATGAGCTCGATGAGTAAGCAAACACCTCCGATGGTGAAGACAACTTGCAGCAAGACATCCATTTGATACTTCAGGAGCATTCCAACAATGTTAGAAAGAAGTGGGGGAATTCAAAGCAGTGGGTGCTTGAACTCCGAGATGGAAGAAGAGTGGCAACTCCGATTAGTCACAGAGGTTTTGGAAAGGCAAACCCAACTGGCCTTGGTCCCATTGAAGTCTTCAGACGTTTTGGAGGTGTCATCAGCCCAACTTGATATGAATGAAGTACTTGTGGAGGATTGGGTCTCAAACACTTGTTTAGAGTCTACTGAGCTACCTAATGAAGGGGGCTTGTCACCTCTAGTTGTAGAACCACTAGCCTTTTCTCTACCCTTGGCAATGGAAGGACAGGAAGTGGTGGGTGTGGAGAATCCAGTGAGGGAAGAAGCTTACTCTGAGTGGTTCCAAAGCAGATTTAACGGGTTTGATAACTTTTCCTAGGCACATCCCTAAAAGGTTTGGAAAATCAAGCAACCACCTTTTTATTGGCTGTTGAGGCTGAATTACACCATAGGGCTGCTTTGGAAAAAAAAAAAAAAAAAAGGCATGTGACTTGAACAGTTCTGGAGTGAAAGGTATAAGAGAGCTAAAGGGTTTATTCAGCTTAATTAATTATGGTTCTACTTCAACTAGGCGCAGTGGTATTAATAGGGAGCGGGCTCTTTTTATTCCTAAATGAACCTAAAGATGGTTCCTTGGAATGTCAGAGGATTGAATGAGGTTGAGAAGAGGCTTCAGATTCATAATTTGTTGCATGCATAGAGGCCTAATATTGTATGTTTGCAGAAGACTAAACTCGAATGGATTACTAGAGGAATTGTCAGAAGTATATGGAGTTGTCCATATGTAGACTAGTTGTACTTGGGTTCAGAAGGTGCTTCTGGAGGTATTGTCTTGATGTGGGATCGAAGGGCAATGGAAAAGGTGGAGGAAGCAGTAGGGCGTTTTTCTGTTTCATGCAAATTTAAAAATGTAGGCGATCAATTTGAGTACGCTTTTACAGGTTTATATGGGCCAAATTTGAACAAGAGGCATAGAAAAATATGGGAGAAGACCCCCCCCCCCCCTCCTAGCTTGAAATCTTGGGTCTGTCCCTGACATGATGGATATGAATTCAGCAGCTATTTTGTTGGAGTTTGATAAACCCTAGTATAGTATTACTGCAGCGATTTAGTTGGATTTTTCATTAATATATTATGTGTGGGATACATGTTCCTTGAAGTTTTGTGCAAGGCTTAATTATGCGTTTTCTTGCCTTGAGGAGTTTAGTACAGTATTTTCCTGACCTGAGGTATTTGCCAGGTATCAAATTTTTGTTTGCTAACGCTTTTTTTAAAAAAAAAAAAATTTAATGTGTTAAAATAGAAGATTTAAAAGTTAGCATATGACAAGAAGATGCATGTTTTAACAAAAAAAAAAAAAAAAAAAAAGACAAGAAGATGTAAAAGTTAGGTTTTAATTTTTACGTAACCTTGCTTTTAGATCTTTTTTCCCCTTTTTTTTTAGGTTTTTATGTTTTGAGATGAGAGAAACATAAAAGGGTAACAAAAATACAAATTTATTCATGTTTTTAATAGAGGTAGATAACATGAGACAAATGGAGCTAACCTTAGATAGGTAAAGTGTCAATTTTTAAACCACAGGTAGACAAAGTGTTTTTCGGGCAAACCACAGGTGAGCAAAGTGTAATTTTCCCTAATAATAAACATATAAAAACAATCATAAATTAAGCAATAATATCAAAATAACTAATAACTTTATAAACTAAATGGGCAAACATGTTCGCTTGTTGAACACAACATGACCTGTTTATTAAATTGGTTAGCCATGTCAACCTGAATATAACCTGAACTCATTTACCTTTAAACCATGACCTGTTTATAAATGAGTTAGTCGTGTCGAGTTCGCAAGTCATATCAGGTTCTCAGGTCATGTCAGATTTTGCCACCCCTAAACATCTTAAGATCATGCTTCCCATATATGATTTAAATTCCAACACATGTATCTTTTTGGCAATTAGGTCAACTCAATCATATAAGCAATTGAGACAATAGCTTAAGACCACCAAATAAAAGAAGGCCCTCAATACAAATTAATTATGGCTCATTCACCTAGGAAAAACTTTAAGGCGCCACGGGTCCTTTTCCTAAACTTTCAAAATTTTTAATATTTTTCTCCTAAGTCCAAGTTGTACATTTATGGTTGGGAAGCATTCTAGTTTTTTTCTATGTTAGAGTAACTGCATTAATTAATACAAAATTGTGCAAAATATAAAAACTGGTTAATTTTACACATTTGAATTAAAAAAACACTCACATCAATGCTTGCAAAATTATGCATATATACAAAAATGCTACAATAACCATGCATAGATGCATGGTTACCATAGCTTTGCATACTAATATTTTATTAATTTCACATTTCACTCCTTTTTTCTCTCTTTTCTCCACCTGCAAAACCAACTCAAGCATCTTCTCTCCCTCGTCATCTTCCTCTTCCTCTGATACACACAAACACACCCACACACACGAACACACCAACAGACCCAACATCGCAAAATCAACACAAACCCAGCACTACAAAATCAACCAAAAATCAACCCCAAAATCAAACACACCACAAAATCAACCACAAACACACCAAAAAATTGACCATAGACACACCATAAAATCAACCAAAAATCAACCCCAAAATCAAACACACCACAAAATCAACCACAAACACACCACAAAATTGACCATAGACACACCATAAAATCAACCAAAAATCAAACACACCCACACACGAACATAGCAACAGAGACAGAGATAGCATTTTTGTGAGCTTGTGGCTGTGGGTTGGTGCTTGGAGGGGATCAGAATGTTTGGGTCGACTGGAACAAATCTTCGTGGATCAGTGCTTGTGGTGAATCGGTGCTTGTGGACCAGGGAGTTTCAACCATAGTGGATTGATGCTTGGATCATTGCTTGTGACCATGAATGGAGAGAGAGTTTCAAACCGTGAAGTGAGAGAGTTGAGATAAATAATTTAAAAGTGAGGAAAATGATTATTTAAATAAAATATATGGTAGAATAGACAAACTGATTTGATAAAAATGGGTGTTTAAAATAGAAAAAGTAGGTTTTTTTTTTTTTTGTTGCAAAACAGATAGAAATTTTGTGTTAACTGATATTGTTGCTCTTATGAGTTATCATGTCAATCCTTAGGAGTTATTAAAACTCATGTGAATTGCAGACTTATAGTTACACGTTTCTTACAATTAAGAAATTTTTGAAAATTGCTTTTTTATATATTTTTTTGTTTTAATTCAAGCTTTAATACTGAGTGGGCGGTCACTTATTTTTATTTTAGTGCTGCTATTTATTCAACCCTCACCTAGTGATTTTTTTTTTTTTTTTTGCTTTTTTCCCCATCCATTTTTAGAAAGTCATTTAATTTGTTATATGTACGAGGGTTATCTTAATTTAATAAAATTATAAAATAGCACAATATATTTTGTATTAAAATTAATTTGTTAAGTTATATGATAAATAATTTTTTATTTCTGCAAATTTAAAGTGTAAAGTGATCATATTATTTTGTAAAGTTGCAATTGTGCTTTTGATAAATCAATTTCTATTGTTTTATACTTCAATTTTTGTTTTATTTTAGATAATTTATCATTTTTTTAATTATATATTATGTTTTATTTTAAAGGTTTTACTAATATATGCTCAAGTAAAACTATTTTAGAAAAAAATTTATGGGAAAATAAAAAATGACTGACTTTTGTGATAGCTTTTTCAATTTTTCATAATTTTTTTTAAATGAATGATTAATATATGCTCCAAGGTTACACATTAATTGAACCCTTATTTTAATTATAAATGTTTACTAAAAGATTAATTGATATTATCAATTAAAAAGGAAATGTTAATGAAACTTGGATATAAAAACTTAATTAATAATTTTATATCTCAAAGAGAATGAAAAATATATTCTAAATATGTAGAAAATTAAAAGTCAAATAAATATTGGAGGATGTAATACCTATAGAAGTGTGGCAATTCCTATTAATAGTGACAATGATATGACATTATTTTAATAGATATGATCATTTTGGTAGGATGTAGTACCTATAGAAGTGTATTTGTGCTATTGATTCTGGGAGGCCATGTTAGTACTATCATGGTAGAGTTAACCTAAAATTCAGTGGAAGAACAATCTTAATCTTGTCTGGGAGTAGGCAAGTTTCTGCATCTCACACAGTTGGACAGTTGTAAGTGCAAACATTATATCACTACTTGTAAATTCTTGTTCAGAAACAATAAAATCAAGAAACATACATGTATCTTTGCTTTTGATTAAACTTAAGGTCGTCATACTGTTCTACATGTCAATGTCCATTTACAAACCCTTTTATAGAATTAGCTATGGGCATGAAATAATTAATTTCATTTAATGCCTTAACAATAGAGTTTCAACTTATATATATATATATATATATGTATATATTAGGGTAAAGACAAACTATTACCCTAAAGTTTGTGAGGGTTTTGAAATTTTTACACCCTAAAATTTTAGAATTTGGATTTCACCCTTAAAGTTATTATTATTTTTTTTTTTTTTTTTGCAATATTAGTAGCCCTTTCTTCCATATTTTCCGTTGAGTGTCACATAAAATTGCCACATGTGTTTAGTTTGTCCAATAAAATAATGTCACATCATTGTCATTATGCCATGCCATTTTTATTACGCCAAATGGCATCAATTTATTAGATGAACTAAACACACATAGCAAGTTTATGTGGCACTTAACAGAAAATAGGAACAAATTGGCTATTGATACAAATAGAATATGACTTTAGCAAATATAATTCAAATTTTGAAATTTTAGGGTGTAAAATCTATAGACACCCAAATTTCAAAGATGTAGTTTGCACTTTAACCTTTTTATTATTATTATTATATAGTTTTACTTGATGATGCAAATTGTAAATTTTAAAAATTGACAACTGATTTAGAAGTAATCTCAAAATTGAAGGAAGTAAAGTGCAATTTTTTTTAGAGATTAAATTGTATTTTATCTTAGAAAAAATAAGGAGCATAAACTTGGAAATCTCCTCACAATATAGACTTGAAGATGGTTATTACTTGTAGCAGTGAATAAATAATAAGGTAATTTTTTTTAGGCATATTATTTTAGGTGAAGTGAGCTAGCTTCCTCTATTAGATTAAAAAACATAATTGCTTGAAATTTAATTTAATTTTTTTTAAATGATACTATTGAATGTACTTTATTGGACAATGTAACCAAATGTTTGAATCTAATTAAGTTATGTACTTAAGTTATAGGGTAAATTACAAATTGCACTCCTAAAGTTTGGAAGTATTTGAATTTTACACCATCAAATTTCAAAATTTAGATTTTACCTCCTAAAAGTTAGGGTGTTTGGATTTTACACCTCCAAATTATGAAACTTTAGGGTATAAAATCCAAACACTCCTAAACTTTAGAAAATAAAATTCAAACACCTTTAAAATATAGGAGATAAAATCTAAATTCTGAAACATCACAATGTAAAATCCAAAACTTTCAAAAGTTAGGGGGTAAAATCCAAATTCTGAAATTTCAGGATGTAAAATCCAATCACTCCCAAACTTTAGGGGTGTAATTTGCAATTTACCTGAAGTTGTATTTTTTTTTTTTTTATATATACAAGATAGAAATTCTATTCTAACTTAATCTAAGTGTATATATGTATAAAGCTCCCTTCAGGGAACTTGAACCATGTCCCTTGCCCCCCACACCTTAGAAGCACTTATACTTATGAAGTGACCATCACACTAAGAGTGTGCAACAATTACCAAGTATGTAATTAAGTTTTATCCTAAATAATATAACTACATGTAATTAGTGTAAGTTCAGTAGCATCGGATGTTTATAGGAAAACATTGTCCCATCAATGTTTTTATCTTAATACACCTAATATTGGAGAAAATATTGCATGTTTCTGGTACATGTTACCTCTCTCTCACAAGAAAGTGGACCCCATTCCCTTGTAAGAGGGAGGTAACATGCACCGGAAACATTTAGGAGTTTCTCCTAATATTGGGCTACCTAGAAGGAATGGGTTTTCAAAATAAATAATGGAACTTTCTGAAGTAGCTTTTTTTTTTTTTTTTTTAATTAAAATTTTAAAGTAACATATCTTAATTGGACTAAAAAACCTTATCTTCAAAATGCCTAACTTCCAGCCCATAATGATAGACACACTATAAATATTAAATATAAACGGTACGCTAGCCGGCACTCACGCTTTTTTTTTTTTTTTTTTTTTTTTGACTAAAATGATAGAAGACACTACGCTTATTAATATGGGAGACCTTATGAAGCAAGGGACCACAATCTTTGCCCAAGGTCCAAGGAGCCACCATCATTTTTGCTAAACAAGGAACCACCATCTTTGCCACAATCTTCGTACCTACTGAAATTAGAGGACTATATTAATATATTAATAAAAAAATCAAATTTAAAACTCAAACTTAAACCCAAAAACAAACCCACTGGCTTCTTTCAAATAAAATAATAGAGGTCGAACGCTCACTAACCACTCCCAAGTTGACACAGCTCTTGGCTCTTGCATCATGGTTGTTGACGTCTCCAATTGGCAATTGTCTAAGCGCCTGCTGTTATTATATCTTACTGCAGAGGGACAGAAGTTGGTGGCATGGGGAGTCGAATATGTTTGTTGAAATGTTGATTGTTAAATTTTGAATGACTTGACAAGGCAAGTTATAATAAAAAGTTAATGATTAAGAATGTGAGAGAGACTTTTTGCGGGATACATTTAACAAGAATCAACCCTCTAAAATGGGTGTAACCTTAATCATATAATACAAAATATATAGACGACTTTAGGTAAACTCAATTAGTAGAGTTTTTTGATGTCGAAAATGAAATTTAAATTCGAATCCTGCCTATTTCAAAAAATGATTTGTATTTTGTCATGATAATAAAAAAACAATCATCATAAAACAGATATTATAAGTTGAAATTCTATCATATTTATAATAAATAAATTAATTAAAAAAAAAAAAGATATACCTAGTATAATCATTGATTTCTAATTAGTCCAACATTTAAAAAAACACTTGTGATCATTTCATCATCCTTCTAGACATCAATCATGTAATTCCATTAAGTTATTAAACTCCCTTAAAAAAACAAAAACAAAAACAAACAAATAGACATTAAACTCTTTCCACCATCCACCACGTCTTCTTCTACCTCTCTCCCTCACTGCTTTCTATATATGTATTCCTAATTTCATAACAACTAAGTACTAACCAATCCCCTTTATCTTAGTGTTTGGTGTTTAGGAGCTAAAAGAGAGGTTAAAGAGAAGACATGGCTTTAATACTCAACTCCTTCAACTTTTACTTTTTTCCTTCAACACTTGCTCTCCCACTGATGAGAACTCCGAGATCTCTTAAGTTTTCTATGACTTCCCCACTCTTCTCCAACAACAAGTAAGATTAAACTTCGAATTCTCTCATCTTTTCACATGAACTAACATTTTCATAATTAGAATGAAAAATAGATCAATAACCCATTTGAATTGTTGATTTTCGTATCATATATTATAATATCTTGATATTTTTTATTTGCTCTTTAAACATGTTACATACGCGCATGCACAAAGTCACAATGATACGTTCACTTTTTTTTTTTTTTTTTTTTGAATTATTAGTATGGTCACTTAATTCTTTAGAAATTATAAAAGATATGTTGATGCTCATTTTTGCTAAAAACCTGATTGGCCCATGCAAAGCAAATCCCAGGCCCTTGGGACCAATTGCTCTGAAATATCTTATTTTATCGTATGCGTGGTTCAAGTCCATGTACTTTAATGGGAAAGTGAATGAAATAGGTGTGGAGGGTAAAGCTTTGGGCTATCTTAGGTTTAACATGGTCTTAATCCTAAAATATAAGATTTAACACTTGCAAAGTGGGCTGGTGACACTTACAAAATATAAAGGCCTATGAATATACCCATATACTGGCCACTTACTCGCAAAAGGATACCTTCAAGAGTTGCTCTATGTGACTGAAAATTCGGTCTGACTGCATTTAGTTATGAGAAGCATGCCAAGTTCATTTAATGCTTTATGACAAGCTTTGGCAAATTTAACAGGTTCTCCAGGTGTCATTTTGGCCTAGAAGAGTTCAACAAATTAAGGTTAGTAAAAAAATTACCCAAACTATGATTAAACCAACCCACCATAAAACCTAAGCAAAAACAAAATTGAAGCTTTCCATCCTATCATGGTAAGAGCATCTCAGATTTAATTCAAAGCCTTGCATTAATAACCCAATAATACCCATCTTACCTAAGACACTTACTCAACTCAAAACACTTAAGAACATCTGAGATAGGAGCTCTTAAGGGTATATTGAACATGTGGCAGCACAATAGTGCTCTCTCTCTCTCTCTCTCTCTCTCTCTCTCTCTCTCTTACAGTTTTACCATCTTATTTGCTTTACTCATCTTGCTGTATTTGACACTGATAGATATTGAAAGTATTTTCATCTATTTTAGCTATTGTGACTCCGTGTTTTTGAGTTGTTTCTTTGCTATATGTCATTACCCTCTATTGGACATCTATAATGAGTTTTGGACTTGACTCCCTTCTCTTTTGAGCTGAGGTTAGTTGGGCCAATTCCCATTTTGCTTGGGCTCACCTAAAATCAACCCCTGCAAGGAGTTTAAATTACATACATTATTAGTAAATGATGCATGCATTTGTCCATGCTATTTGGCATAGCAAATCGAAATCACTTTATTTTATTTTCAGCTTTTTTATGATACAATTTTAATAATTTTTTTTTTTAACATAGGTAAAAAAAAATTAAACTCCATTAATTCTCATAAAGCTAAAAAAATAATGTGTACCAAACAGATATATATAAACAAACAATTGTTTTCATATTACATTTTAGCTTCAATATTCTGACATTAATTACTTCCCTGTCCCTTTTTGTTGGAATTTAGAGGAGCAAAAGGGGGTTTAGACCATCTTGGTGAATTCAATGTGAACCTAGCTTGCCCCATGCCACCTAAGAAGGTTGAAATTTTCAAATCTATGGAGAATTGGGCTAAAAACAATGTCTTAACTCTCCTAAAACCTGTTAAGGAATGTTGGCAACCACAAGATTTTTTGCCAGATCCTACCTCAGATGAATTTATTGAGCAAATCCATGAACTAAGAAAGAGAACAAGAGACATTCCAGATGAGTACTTTGTTGCCTTAGTTGGTGATATGATCACAGAAGAAGCCCTTCCAACTTACCAAACTCGAATTAATTCCACAGAATGTTTTCATGATGAAACGGGTGTAGATAACACTCCTTGGGCAATTTGGGCTAGGGCATGGAGTGCAGAAGAAAATAGGCATGGTGATCTTCTCAATAAATACCTTTTCCTTTCTGGAAGAGTGGACATGAAGCAAATTGAAAAGACAACTCAATACTTGATTCAGTCAGGAATGGTAAGATATGCAACATAATTATTTTAAAATCTCTTAAATTTTAAGAAATTGAGATTTTAATAATTTAACTATTATTTTAACAATTTTTTTTTTCTTTTACACCATCTTATATAAAAAAAAAATTAAATAATTAAATGTGTGTGTGTGTGTGTGTGTGAGAGAGAGAGAGATATATTAATTAATTAATTATATTAATAGGCATATCTCATTTTTATGTATAAGTTTTCAAAATAAATAACAACTATTAAAATCTTTAAAAACATATCTAATTAAAATAGACAAGTATGAAGAAGAGTCTCTAGCTTGTCCAACATGGACATGTTGGAGGTTTTGAAGTGTTCATGCTTCTTTGCCCATAATTGTTCTAATTTTCACTTTTGAATATCACATAGATGCAATTCCTATCAAACCACTTCTTGGTTTTTAAAGGATTTGGGTTACTTCCAGTATTTTTTTAAATGGAATCTCTTTTTATTTTAATGAGAAACTGCCACATCACATACTAACTAAATAAAATATGGAGATTAAAACCTACTATCACTTGTCATTGTAAACTTAAAAATAAAATAAAAATAAATAAATAAATAAATAAAAACCAGTTGAAAAAGTATTGGAGGTAAGACAAATTCATTTTCAAAAGTGCAATAAGTTCTTTGACTAAGGGCGAAGCCAAGTGTAATTCAGGGTGGTCACAGGACCACCCTACTTGAAAAGAAATATATATATATATATATATATAAGAATTTAAAAAAAAAAAAAAACCTTGAACATCCTAAATAAAAATTTGAGCCCATTAAAAATAAAATTTGACCTTTCAAAAATTGTGGTCTATTGAAGATTGAACCAAAAATTACAAGAAATGTTATGTTCACACTACTTTTACAATAAATCCTAGGTGTTCAGTTGTTACTGGCTGTTACTAATGGATAAAAAAAAGTAATTTCAGTGGCATATATATTATAACCAGTAACAAATTGCCACATAGGATTTATTATGAAAATTTTGTAAACGTAGCATTTCTCAAAAAATTTCCAAACAAAAAAATTAGCTTGTGATGTTTTAAAATTTTTTTTTTTCAAAATAAAATCGCTATTTTTTTATATAAAAAATGCATATTTTTAAATTTTTAATCATTTAGTGCTTGTTTTAGTCTTTAGCTTAAATTTGTTGGATTTATCTGATACATCTTGTAAATACATATATGCACTAAAATAATGCATCAATACTTTATTGAACATGATTAAATATAATGGTTTAATGCTAAGTTGAATATACTGAATGAACTTATAGTTTACCTTTTATTCTTTTGCTATCACTTCTATTGCAAGATTTATCTTCTAAGAAATTTTGTATTGACTTGAATAAAATTTTTCAGATCTTAGGCTATGAGAAAATGTTTCATCTTTTTATCCCAATGATCAAGATGAAATAATTAAAAAGAGTGTATTGACAAAGAAGTTCTTGTCAACCTCTTGGTCATGATTTCTCTTTAAAAAAAATGGTGGAACTTTGCATCAATTTAATCATAATTAGTTTAAATAATAATAAAAAATGTATGGAAAACATCAAAAAAAAGTATGATGTATTTTGTTTATATTGTTACTTATTTAGACAAGGTATTGGCAATTGAATAGGAAATCAGTAGATTAATGATTATTTGATTGTGCACATTGAAAAGATGTAGCTGATAGTATTAATAATGAAGCTATCAAATGATAATTTCAAAATAAGAAAAAATCATAGAATGAAAATTTTAAACTTTATGCATTTGTGCTTATTTATTTATTTATTTATTTTATAATATCATTATATTCAAGTTTTATTTTTATTATATTTTGTTTAATTTAAATTTCTTAATAACCACCCAACAAAAATTCCTTCAATGACCACTATCTTTGACCAAACTGTTAACCTAATTCAAATACAATAATTATAACTCTCTTTAACACTGTCACATGGAGTTTGCATCTAAGCCTAATATTGCCATTGAGAAGTTAAGCCTTGCTATCATATCACATTTAGATAACCTTGCTTAAGATGTTCCTTATACGATTTCCACATGTAATGCCGTTAAAAGTTATAATGTTGGGTGGAGATCTATAGTCTTAAAATTCATATAATTCTTGTTAATGTCTAATTGCATTTTGCACCTAGGATATTGGCACCGGGAAAGATTCATACCTTTGGACCATTTACACATCATTTCAAGAACGAGCAGCATTTATCTCCCATGGGAACACAGCCAAGCTGGCTATGCAACATGGGGACGTAAAGCTTGCCCAAGTATGTGGTATAATTGCCTCGGATGAGAAGCGCCATGAAAGTGCTTATACAAAAATAGCTGAGAAGCTTTTTGAGCTCGATCCAAATGAAATGGTAATAGCCTTTGCAGACATGATGAAGAGGAAAATCTCAATGCCAGCCCATTTGATGTATGATGGCCATGACCATAATCTTTTTGATCACTTTGCAATTGTTTCATCAAGAATTGGGGTCTACACAGCTAGGGACTATAGAGAAATTGTGGAACTTTTGGTGGCTAAATGGAAGGTAGAGAAGCTTACTGGACTTACAAGCGAGGGACGAGAAGCCCAAGACTATGTATGTAGGTTGGCTCAAAGGATGAGAAGGCTAGAGGAGAGAGCTATAGCCAAAGCCCAAAAAGCACCCACTATTCCTTTCAGCTGGATTTCAGGTAGAAAGGTGTAGCTAGCTTATTAGACGGTCCAATTCAGAAAATACGTGTACGCAACTTTTGCCCTTCAACTTTTGTTACAACTCTAACGTGGTTAATTATAAGTGATAAAAAAAATTGTGAATTTTTGTAAAAGTAAAGACCAGTTATTCATAGTCTACTATATCAAAGTTATGGTGAAAGTTGTAACACAAATATTGTGGTCCTATAAAAACTCAATCCTATTTCCTTTTACCTTCTTTTCACCTTTTTTTTTTTTTTTAAAGATCTTAAATATTACAATAATCAGGCAGGGAGATCTGAAACTTAGTTGTCTGCGTAAAGAAGTCCAAGCAATATCTCTTAGCTACAATTAAAATAAAATTGCAATCTTAGCCTTCTGTAATTATAACCAAAGAATTTTACTTAGATTAATGTTAGATTTATAAAGAATAAAATCATTCTCCAAAGTTTGTTTCATCTTATAGATTGACATGGCAGTTTATGTTATGGAGTTCAAATTTGGTAAAAACGTGATCTAAAACTCATATTTTATACTATCCAATAAGAAATTGCCACATCATTATTTTACTTAAAAATCAACACATCCTACCACACTTAAAAACATTTCAATAAACTCCTAATTTAGTTGAATTTATATATAAATATTAAAATTAATTAGGTATGATTTTGCTTATTCTTAAATACAATACCACATTGATTGTTTTGTTAAAATTTTTAAATACATTTGTTCCACCACCATAACTTCACTGTAACTAGGAAATATCTTGTGATTATGTTTTGTGGGGTTAGCCACTCATATATTGTGGGACCCATACATGTGTGGGACCCATAATCGCTTAGTAGTCCACAAACCGACAATCTATGAGTGGGTGGACTCGTTAGATATTTATCTCCTCGGCGGTTCTCTTCATAATCTTCTCAAATCTTATATTTGGTTGATTCCTTGCTATAATTTCAGGTTAATTTTTTTTATTTTTATATATATATAAAGAGTAATTCTACAGTACCCCCCAAAAAAAGGGGGGGTACGGTACCCACTAGTAGGTAACCTACTACACCAGGTTACCTTTTTCTCACATTTGACGGTTCCATTATCACATTGTGCAGTTCCAATATCACATGTGACAGTTCTCTTCTCACATTTGGTGGTTCCTTTACTTTTTTCTCACATTTGACAGTTCCATTCTCACATTGTGCAGTTCCAATATCATATGTAACAGTTCTTTTCTCACATTTGATGGTTTTTTTACTTTTTTTCTCATATTTGACGGTTCCATCCTCACATTGTGCGGTTCCAACATCACATATGACAGTTCTTTTCTCACATTGGGTGGTTCTCTTACTTTTTTTCTCACACTTGATGGTTCCATCCTTATATTGTGCAGTTCCAACATCACATGTGATAGTTCTTTTTTCACATTTGACGGATCCCTTACTTTTTTTCTCACATTTGACAGTTTCATCCTCACATTATGCAGTTCCAACATCAAATGTGATAGTTCTTTTCTCACATTTGGTTGTTCCCTTACTTTTTTTTCTCACATTTGACAGTTTCATCCTCACATTATGTGATTCTAACATCACATATGACAGTTCTTTTGTCACATTGGGTGGTTCCCATACCTTTTTCTCACACTTGACAGTTCCATTATCACATTATGCAGTTCCAACATCACATATGACAGTTCTTTTGTCACATTGGGTGGTTCCCTTACTTTTTTCTCACACTTGACGATTTCATCCTCACATTATGCAGTTTCAACATCACATGTGACAATTATTTTCTCACATTTGGTGGTTCTCTTACTTGTTTTTCTCACATCTGACGGTTCCATCCTTATATTGTGCTGTTCCAACATCACATATGACAGTTTTTTTCTCACATTTGGTGGTTCTCTTACTTTTTTTCTCACACTTGACGGTTCCATTTTCAAATTGTGTAGTTCCAACATCACATGTGACAATTCTTTTCTCACATTTGACAGATTCTGTACTTTTTTCTTACATTTGACGGTTCCATCCGCACATTGTGCAGTTCCAACATCACATATGACAGTTATTTTCTCACATTTGGTGGTTCCCTTACTTTTTTTTCTTCACATTTGACGGTTCCATCCTCACATTGTGCGATTCCAACATCACATATGACAGTTCTTCTGTCACATTGAGTGATTCCCTTACCTTTTTCTCACACTTGACGTTTCTATTCTCACATTGTGCAGTTTTAATATCACATATGATAGTTCTTTTGTCACTTTAGGTGGTTCCATTTTTTTTTTTTTTCTCATACTTGATGATTTCATCCTCACATTGTGCAGCTAGGAGTGTCAAATGGGTGGGTTTGGGGTGGGCATAATTGAGTTAGGTATATAAAACCAATTTACCTATTAAAACCCATTTAACTAATTGCTTTTAACCCAAACTCAACCCAACCCAATTATTATGGATAAACCCTAACCCACCCAATTACCCAATTATCAAAATTACCAAAATGTCCTTTAAGTGTAAATGACCAAAGTACTCTAAAATCTTCAAAAATGACCAAAATACCCAAAAACTTCAAAATTACCAAAATAACCACGAACCCTATAAAATGACCAAAATACCCCCAAAATCCAAATAAATGACCAAAATATCCCAAAACCTAAAAATTATCAAAATACCCCTAGAATCCAAAAAATGACCAAAATACCCTTGAAACCTAGAAAATGACCAAAATACCCTTGAAACCCAAAAATGACCAAAATATTCCCAAAACCCAAAAAATGACCAAAATACTCCATGAAACCTAAAAATTACTAAAATAATCTCGAAACCTACAAAATGACCAAAATACCCCTAGAATCCAAAAAATGACCAAAATATCCCTAAAACCTAAAAAATGACCAAAATACCCTTAAAACCCAGAAAATGAGCAAAATACTCCTGAAACCTAAAAATGAGCAAAATACCCATGAAACCTAAAAATGACCAAAATACCCCTGAAATCCAAAAAATGACCAAAATACCCCCAAAGCCCAAAAAAATGACCAAAATACCCTCGAAACCTAAAAATGATCAAAATACCCTTGAAATGTAAAAAAAATGCCCAAAATACCCCTGAAATGTAAAAAAAATGCCCAAAATACCCCTGAAACCAAAAAATTACCAAAATAATCTCGAAACCTACGAAATGACCAAAATACCCCTGGAACCCAAAAAATGACCAAAATACCTCCAAAACACAAAAAAAGACCAAAATACTGCTGAAACCCAAAAAAAAGACCAAAATACCCCCGAGACCTAAAAATGACCAAAATACCCATTAAACCCAGAAAATGTCCAAAATACCTCCAAAACCTAAAAAAATTACTAAAATACCTCTGAAACCTAAAAAATTGCCAAAATAACCTAGAAAAATAAAAATGACCAAAATACTCTCGAAACCTTAAAAATTGCCAAAATAACCACGAAGCCTAAAAATTGACCAAAATAACCATAAAACCTTTAAAATGGCCAAAATAACCACAAAGCCTAAAAACTGACCAAAATAACCTAGAAACCTAAAAATGACCAAAATAGCCCTTAAACTTAAAAATGACCAAAATACCTCCTAAACCTAAAAAATGATCGATATACCTTCAAAACCTAAAAATTAACTGAAATACCCCCAGAAATCTAAAAATGACCAAAATACCCCTAAAACCTAATACAACCAAAATAATCCCTAAACATTAAAATGACCAAAATATTCTCGAAACCTAAAAAATGACCAAAATACCTCGAAACTTATAAAATGACAAAAAAGCCCCTTAAACTTGTAAGTTGATAAAAATACACACTAAAAAATTACCAAAATACCCTTGGAACCCAAAAAATGACCAAAATACTCTTGAAACCTAAAAATGACCAAAATACCTCCAAAACACAAAAGAAGACCAAAATACCGCTGAAACCCAAAAAAGACCAAAATACCCCCGAGACCTAAAAATGACCAAAATACTCTTTAAACCCAAAAAATGTCCAAAATACCTCCAAAACCTAAAAAATTACTAAAATACCTCTAAAACCTAAAAAATTGCCAAAATAACCTTGAAAAATAAAAATGACCAAAATACTCTCGAAACCTTAAAAATTGCCAAAATAACCACGAAGCCTAAAAATTGAATAAAATAGCCATAAAACCTTTAAAATGGCCAAAATAACCACAAAGCCTAAAAACTGACCAAAATAACCTAGAAACCTAAAAATGACCAAAATAGCCCTTAAACCTAAAAATGACCAAAATACCCCATAAACCTAAAAAAACGATCAATATACCTTCAAAACCTAAAAATTAACTAAAATACCCCCAGAAACCTAAAAATGACCAAAATACCCCTGAAACCTAAATACAACCAAAATAACCCCTAAACGTTAAAATGACCAAAATATTCTCGAAACCTAAAAAATGACCAAAATACCTCGAAACCTATAAAATGACAAAAAAGGCCCCTTAAACTTGTAAGTCGATAAAAATACACCCTAAACCTAAAAAATTACCCAAATCCCCCGTAAAACTAAAAAATGACCAAAATACTCCCTAAACATAAAAAATGACCAAAATACCCCCTAAACTTAAAAAATGACTAAGATACCCCAAACTCCTATTTTGGTAATTTTAGAGGCTTTAGGTGTATTTTGTTCATCTTACGGGATTAGTTGTATGTTGGTCATTTTAGAGATTTTTAGGGGTATTTTTGTCGTTTTATAGGTTTAGAGGTATTTTGGTCGTTTTAGAAGTTTCAAGGTATTTTTGGTAATTTTAGAGGTTTTGGGTTTATTTGGGTCATTTCAAAGGTTTACGGGGTGTTTTCATCACTTTAGAGGTTTGAGGGTATTTTGGTCATTTTTAGGTTTCAGGGGCATGTTGGTCACTTTTTAGGTTTAGGGGGTATTTTGGTCATTTTTAGATTTCGAGATTATTTTTGTCAATTTTTAGACTTCAGTGTGATTTTGGTCATTTTTAGGTTCCAGGGTTATTTTGGTTATTTTTAGGTTTCTAGGTTATTTTGATCATTTTTAGGTTTTAGGGTTATTTTGGCAATTTTTTAGATTTTGGGGGTATTTTGGTCATTTTTTAAGTTTCGGGGGTATTTTGGTTATTTTTTAGGCTTTAGGGTTATTTTGGCCATTTTTTAGGTTTTGGAGGTATTTTGGTAACCTTATGTGCTCTCTAATTGTTCTTATGCAATATCTGCAACTAAATCACAGTTGTGGGTTTATTGTGGTGTCTAAGGTTGGAAATAGGATGACTATACAATTAGCAAATTATGCAAAAAATCCAATACAAAGATTGTTGACAATTTTAAAATTTTTAGTAAACACTTGAATTAAAACTACAGATCCAGTATGAAATAGTCATCAATCAAGGCTACTACACCAGGTTTTATATTTTTTAGACATATTCATTAGATCTACGTGTGCAGAAGTGTTAAATGATTGTGTCCGACACGAGTATAACCACCCCAATTAAAGTGTTTATGCAGTTTTGTTTCATAAAATTATTATTATATTTAGAGCCATCAAAAGCAAAATAAACATCCCAAAAAATTTCCACAATAACAAAAATTACCAATAGAAAAGCTAAAAACAATTAAGCAAAATTGACCGATTTTACCAAAAACGAACAAACCAGTCCTTTTTAAAAAAATTATTCAAATAATTTTGTCATTGAGAATTTAGCATATCGACCACAATGATAAGTGTGAGCCTCATTTGAGTCAGCAAAGCCTCCATTAGCTAAATCTGAGAGAGCCCTAATAGCAATGAAGTGTTTTTGTTGTTGAAGACTTATTGGTGCCACAAAGCACTTATCTCTCTCTCTCTCTCTCTCTCTCTCTGGGTTTCGCAAAATTTATACAAACTTGTCATTCTAAAGCCATTTGGTATTTGTTCCTAAAAAATATTGGAACGTGTAATTTGAATATAATTGGTTGTTAAAAGGTCAATTTTCATCTCTATACTTTGTTCTAATCAGCATGGTGGCAAGTTGGTATATTTTTTGCCAAGCAACTCTGGTTCGAATCCTTCACGCCTGCAATTTTATTTTCAATCCATAAGCTGAAAAGCCCACAAGATCCTACGCCCAAGAAAAACCCTTGTTCATCCCAAATCTTCTTTCCTTCAATGTTGGTGATAATAGCAACCAATTTTCCTCCCTTTCTCACCCTTTTGTTCGAAGTCTCCACTATTCAAATTTGGTGTCCCGGAAGCTTTTGATAATAGTGACACCAACATATGCTCGGCCATTTCAAGCCTATTATCTGATACGTTTAGCTCATACATTGAAGCTTGTCCCACCTCCTCTGTTATGGATTGTAGTGGAGATGACCTCCCAATCTGCAGAAACAGCTGATATCTTGAGGAAAACTGGGGTTGTGTACAGGCATCTTGTTTGCAATAAAAATTTGTCTGACATAAAAGATAAATACATTCATCAAAGAAATGTGGCACTGTCACACATAGAAACTCACCGTCTTGATGGAATTGTTTACTTTGCTGATGATGCTAATTTTTACTTGGCTGAACTTCTTGAGGAAATGAGGCAGATCAGGTATGTTATTTCTTACTTCTTTGTTTTTTTATGCAAATGTAGCTTTGTCCGCCGAATTATGAGCTACCTAGAAAGAGAAAAAAAAAGGTTAGATTTAAGTGCCATCATATAGGAAGTTCTTGTGGGGAAGAACACTTGAAATGGTTATAATTTGCTACATTTTCTAGGACTACTCATTGTTGGTTGTCTCTTTCCCAATGTGCTATATGAAAAAAAAAAAAAAAAAAAAAAAGACAGTGAGAGGCGAGAGACTTCGCCGTTGCCCACGCCGTGAGTGAAGTTGCCAAAACGCAAGGTGAGAGCTTGAAATCTTGCTGCTGGCCACACCGTGACGCCGCCACCACGCGAGAGCGGCGAGACCCATCTCGCAGACCCACGCGACACCCACACGGCCACACCCACCACGCGACACCCATCTCTCCGTGACGCCGCTGCTGGCTTTGATCTGCTCCAGCCTTCACACTCAAGTATTTAATCTATCCTTCAAAATTTCAGAATCTATGCTTGTGGTTTTTGTGTTTTTACTGATGAGGAATCTGTGCTTGTGATATTTTTCTTTGGCTTTTTGGCTCTGTAACTCTCTGACTATCTTACTCATGAGCCTGTGTTTGTCTTTGTGAATTGTGACTCTGTGTGACTATATTATATAGATAAGAGAGAGAGAGTAGAGTCTCTAGAAATTAGAGAAAATATCAGTGTTTGACTGTTTGTTGTGTGGTAGTTGGGCAATAAAATCGGGACAAGTTCCAGGCTCGCATCAAAAGGAAAACTTTTCAACTTTCATGAAATAAAAATGATAAAAGTGTTTGTTGGTAGGGGATTCATAGTGTCGGTAGTGGGACTGGGTGACTGGGTCAATGACAGAAAAAAGAAAAGAAAAAGAAAGATAATGGCAAAGAGACAAAAGACAAAAGACAAAAGACAATCATAAATCATATAATATAATAAATTATTACACAAATTTATTAAAATAATAGTGAAAACTCAGAATATTACAGAGATCTTTACAGTGGATCATGAAACAAGAATAATATATTGTTCTTCTTTATTTCTTTTTTTTTTTTTAATTAAAAATTGTACATCTTCTTTGTTTAGGAATAATTTATTGGTTCACATGGATCATGATATGGAGAATGAAGGGAAGACTGATTTTATTGATTTGGAAAAACATTGGAGTACTATTTTAGAAAAAGGAGTAGATCAGTTGACCGATGCTCAAATAACTAGTTTGAAATTCAATTCCCTAGATGATGGTGGAGAGTTTTATAACACATATGCAAAATTGGTTGGGTTTAGCATTCGCAAAGATGAGATAAAGCGTAATAAAGATAACATTGTGACCTCTAGAAGATGGGTTTGTGCAAAGGAAGGATTGAGAATTAGGAAAAATGAGTCTAATTTAAATTGCATGCGTGAGAGACCAATAACAAGAAGTGGTTGCAAGGCCGCTTTTCGTATTAGGTTTGAACGGAAGTTAGGTGAATGGGTGGTAGGAGAGTTTAAAAGGGAGCATAATCATGACTTAGTTCCGCAATTGGAGACTCAATTTCTCCGTTCACACAGGACTATTAAGGATTCTGATAAGGCTCAGATTATGGCATTGCATAATGTTGGGGTCAAATCAAATCAAATCATGGATCATATGATCCAACAAGCTGGAGGATACGAGAATATAGGGTTCACTTCAAAAGACCTCTACAATTATCTAGCGACAATTCGCAACAATAGTACGCGAGATGGTGATGCTGAATGTGCTTTGGCATATTTACAAGCAAAAGCAGACATGGACTCCTCATTTTTTTTTCAATACACTACTGATGAAGAAAGCCGTTTGGCTAATCTGTTTTGGACAGATTCTCAAAGTCGCTTAGATTATGCATGTTTTGGAGATGTAGTCGCATTTGATACAACATATAAGACGAATGTATACAAAAAACCCCTTGTTATATTGGTAGGAGTCAACCACCACCGGCAAACTATAGTATTTGGTTTTGGACTATTGGTTGATGAGACCATCGAAACATATACTTGGGTGTTGCAAAATATGCTTGTAGCAATGAACAATAAGACTCCTATTTCAGTCGTGACAGATGGGGACAAAGCAATGAGTAAAGCTATTAAAACGGTTTTTCCAAAGTCTCGACATCGTTTATGTGTGTGGCATCTTGAAAGGAATGCTTTTGCAAATCTACATGATAAAGTATATGAAAGTTTTATTAGGTGTATGGTACGATATGTTACACCAGATGAATTTGAAGACATGTGGAAGAAAATGGTCGACAATTACAATTTACATAACCATGAATGGTTGCATGAAATGTATGCTAAAAAAATGAAATGGGCTGAAGCTTACATGAGAGGTCATTTTTTTTCTGGGTGTAGGAGTACACAACGTTGTGAAGCCATGAATGCATTCTTGAATAGATTTTTGGATAGGAAGACTAGGCTTTATGAGTTGTTCCAGCAAGTTGATAGGGCACTTTCACGTATTAGACACAATGAGATGGGGGCAGATTTTTCTTCAAATTATACTGAACCTATTTTGATTACTGGATTAGCTGAAATAGAGAAACATGCTGCCACTATATTCACAAGGGAGATATTCAGCATGGTTCAAGAAGAATTATTGAATGAACAAAAATTCATTGTGCTTTACTACATAGATAAGGAAGGTTATCGTACGTACACCTTATCTCAGTATGCATCCCCTGACTCAAGATGGGAGGTTGAGTATTGTCAAGCTGATCAATCTATGAAGTGCTCTTGTTTGCTATTCGA
Source organism: Quercus suber (assembly GCF_002906115.3). Classification (NCBI taxonomy): domain Eukaryota; kingdom Viridiplantae; phylum Streptophyta; class Magnoliopsida; order Fagales; family Fagaceae; genus Quercus; species Quercus suber. The sequence continues at coordinate 556,378 of NW_027069854.1, read as the reverse complement.
GTCATATGGATATCCTTGTGGGCACCTATTTGCTATTATGAAGGTTGAACATTTGAAACAGATTCCACCGACATGTATAATGGACAGATGGCTGAAAACAGCAAAGTCCGACCTGCCTTGCAAACTTGAATCCCAAATTTCTCCTGATATCATACGTATGGCACGGTTTAGTGCATTGTCTGCTAGTTGTAGTCAAATGTGTTACTTTGGTTCAAGAACAACACAAGGCTTTGAAGAATTGAAGGTTGAAATAGCAAGGTTGACACGCCGCATGGAAGAACTTTATAATTCAAGTAAAGAAGCTGCTGAAGATGGGATACGCACTGCGTCCAATAAAGCAAACTTAAATGTTCGTGATCCAGCCATTGTCAAGACTAAAGGCGACCATGGTAGCACAAGCAACAGCCACAACCATGCGAAAGTTAGGCGATGCAGCAGTTGTAAAGATGTTGGACACACAAGGCGCACATGTCCATCTACACATATTCAACAAGGTGAACGTGTTGATGGTGACAACGTCCCTGAATCCATGGAACATCCAGCTTTTGGCTCACCTGATTTGGAAACAAATTTTTATAATTTTCTTTAATAGTGAAATGTCGATGGGATATTTACTAGACAACATATGAATTTTTTTTTCCAGCTGTTAGCTTTTTTGGTTAAACTTCATTTTTGGTTATTGTTATCACATTGTTAGTTTTTGGAATAGAGTTAATGGATTGGAGTTGGTATTAAGTTCATCTTGTTATCATTGGTTCTTTTTAGTTGCTTGCTTTATGTTTTCTAATATGAAAAACTCTTTGAGTACTGATCTTAGAAGCAAACCCCGAGTTCTTAGTCATGTGGCTTAATGGTTAGAAATTTTCTGTTCTAGTTCTGCTTTTATTTTGATATTCTAATTCTGTATTCCAGGACTAGTACTGTTAGTTTTATATCTATATAGGGACCATTAATGAATTGCAATGATATTGAAATCCTTATGAGATAGTATATGTATTTCTAGTAATTCATACGTCCTTGGACATTGAAATATTTTTCTCAAGAGGGCCACACAATTATTGGTAGCAATATGATGTTCCGCGGTTGTGTGCTCTTCATGCTTGAGCTATATAGATAGTTGAAGTACATGTATGCCCTTTGACAAGAAGCAAAATCAAAACTGAAACATCTGGGGGGCAGAGCTACATTATTGCATCCACTGCCGCCACCCCCCCCAAAAAAAAAAAAGAGTTTTTCTAAGTAGTTAAATGACTTCATATTTCTGTATTATGAAAGGTTTTCTTAAGGTTTTTTTTTTTTTTCCTCCCATAAATCAAGAAATAAAAAAGAGAAACTTTTATATTGGGACACACAAATGGTGTGCCCAAGAAGTTAAAGAGTTATTAATCAAGAGTTCTCAATCTTGAGATATTTCCACATGGAGTAAACAAAATAATGTATAGAATTCAAGCTCTGGAATAATTCTGGGCCTATCTTCAAAATTACATGTGACTCTTAAAAGCAATGCCAGACTTCTATCAAATGATACCTTTTCTCTTTTATATTTTTCTTTTTATGCTAAGACCTTTATTGTGCAGGTTATCACTGAAGACCGTGGTTTAACCCTTGACAAAGTTCAATTTGAAATGCTTGGAACTGCAAAAAAGGTTTATGTTTTTGTGCAGAGTGGGCAATGGATATTTGAATTTCTTTGGGACACAACTAACTTCAAAAAAGTAAAATAAAATAACAGGTGTCTGTCTCTCTTGATGACACAATAATTCTACAAGGGGGTCGGGATAAGAAGCTGATTGAAGAAAGATGTGCAGAGGTATGCGTCTGGCTTTTCTCTTTAATTCCTTATTTATTTTTAAAATTTTTATTCAGTTTGCTATTCAATTGGATGAATTGTTTGCCAATTTTTTTGATCAATAATTTTGACACATTAGAAATGCACTTATTGCTACATGCATGGGTGAAATCACAATTCTGATGACCTCCCTATAGTGGTATAAAGCTCTTACCTTTGGTTTTTTTGGTTGTCCCATTGGCTTTTTAGTTTTTATTTTTAATACTCAAATTCAACTCAACTTTACTCACAAAACTTCATTTTCAAGGTTTTATTTGTTGAATTTCCTCAGCCAGCATCTACCTTGGTGTTTATTTGCAGTTAAATACTGACAGTGAGCATTTTGATTTGCTTTAGGCACCTGCATTCACAATAGACTCAAATACTGGTTTTGATGGTTATTGGCAAATTGTTGGAACATGGTATGGTTGATCTAGAGGCTGTTTGAAAAAATGCCTTGTATTTATGGTATAAGTCCTCAACTGGAGCATCACTCTTGCATGGTTGATCTATTTGGCAGGGCTGGTTTGTTGCACAAAGCAAAAGATATTATCAAAACAATTCCTTACAGGCCAACTCCTGCCATGTGGGCTACACTAATAGGAGCCTGTCAGATTTATGGAAATACAGAATTAGGGGAGTGGGCAACTGAGAAACTGTTAGAAATGAGGCCTGAAAATTCAGGTTACTACGTCTCGATTGCTAATATGTATGCTGCTGATGGTCATTGGAACATGGTAGCTAAGGTTAGGACTTCCATGAGGGATTTGGGTGTGAGGAAGGCTCCTGGCAGTGCTTGGATTGACATGGGCTTGGGATTTTTACACTTTATTGGATGGATTAAATGAGCTAATGAAAGATGCGGGATATGTAGCAAGTGGGGATTTGGGCTTAAAAGTGTGAGATCTTTTGCTTGTATCTCTTGGCCTAGTATTAGGCCTCTCCTTGATTGTGTAAAGTAAATCTTCTAGCAAAATAATCTGAGATCTTTTGCTCTACTTGATGGCATCTACATGTAAGCTATCTAACTCCCTCTGATCATAACTAGTTTTCTTGGGGAACTAAACCCTCTTGTATCTCTTGGCTGCAGCTCATTTTTTTTTTTTTTTTTTTTACAAAACAATTCCTTACAGTCCAACTCCTGCCATGTGGGCTACACTAATAGGAGCCTGTTGGATTTATGGAAATACAGAATTAGGGGAGTGCGCAAATGTGAGAAACTGTTAGAAATGAGGCCTGAAAATTCAGGTTACTACGTCTCGATTGCTAATATGTATGCTGCTGATGGTCATTGGAACATGGTAGCTAAGGTTAGGACTTCCATGAGGGATTTGGGTGTGAGGAAGGCTCCTGGCAGTACTTGGATTGACATGGGCTTGGGATTTTTGCCCTTTATGGCGGGCGACACATCAAACCCCCATGCGGAAGAAATTTACACTTTATTGGATGGATTAAATGAGCTAATGAAAGATGCGGGATATGTAGCAAGTGGGGATTTGGGCTTAGAAGTGAATTTTGTAGAATATGATGAACAATAGAATTTATATTAAACAAAGAACTGCTAACATGTTTCAATTTAGAAGTGTATTTTTATGGTTTCCAATTTTACCTAATTCCATTGCCTTATTTTATTTGGGCAGAAATGATTAATGCACTTCTTAATGAAAACAGGTGTGCATCTCTGAATTAATACAGCATTTTTTGTTAGTGACCAAACTGATAGTACATTCATAATGTAACAGTATTGAATGGAGAATTCACATTTCACATTGTAATTTTTAAGAACATACCTGAGTATAGACTTCACCTATCAAATAGAAAAAAGTTTCTTCTTTGAGCTATATTTGATTTTTTTTTTTTTTTTTGGTGATCAATACTGAAATGTCATCATTTTTTTTTTCTCCCATTATAATGAAAAAAAAATTATTTTTTGCTGGACAGTATTTATGTCTAATAGGTCGCATTAAAGAATTTTCCAACAGAAAAACTAGGCTCGAATTGGTTAGAGGGTAATGATGAGAAGAGAAATGTAGTTTATAATAGTACCTTCTCTTGTTTTGCAACAAAGGACTTTGCCAAATGAGTTTCAATTTAAAAGGATGTAGAAAAATACCTCTGGATCAAAATCATCCTCGTAGCCTTTTCAAGCATATTATTTTAAGCATATAAATAAAATAATAGTGAATTTTTGAATTGTCTGAAACCTTTGTGACTTTGAGCATAGCGGTAATTTTAGATCTCTCTGTGCCTATTCATGGATATGGCGCTGATGACAACTCTGTGAGAGAGTTCATGTGACGTTATAGAGAGAGTTATTACTGCGAGATGTTTTTTGGTCATTTTGGCTTTCTCTTGCATGAGCAACTTGATCTGGCATAAATGAAGATTGCATGTAAGGTGTATCCTATTTTTTTTTTTTTTTTGATATTTTGAACCTTATAGACGCTCAGTCAAAATGGATTTATGGCACAAATGAAGCAGCTGGTTTGGCCAAAATAGCTTCCAAAGCCAACATGAACATGTGCTGGTTTGGATAGGTTTAGACAATTTTCTCTCTTTATGCTCTAAGTTTGGTTGTCAAATTAACTTATGGATAACCATAGACAAAATTTTATCAATAGTTTTTCTATGCTTTCTTCTGTCCATGATAACAAAGATGGTAGGAGGAAACAAAAACTTGAAATTGCAATGATTTCATAAGTTTAGAACTTTAAATGATCTAATTAAAAAATTGCAAACAAATCTGGATTTTTATATATAATTTATTGTAAAGAAAACAGCTGGAAATATTTACTAAAGCTTTGGCAAATCTCAGAAAATAGACAACCAACATTGTCTGCTTATCATTATTTCTGACTCCATTAACTACCTCTGCCCCAAGAAAACACCCCCTCCCCCTAACACCCACAAAGAAAAAGAAGCAATAACCAAGAAAAGGCCGAAGTCATGGAAAAGGTTGCTCATCGTGCAGGAGGTTGTCATCATTTGATTTTCCAACATCAGATTCAAGGTTGAGGCTGGAATGGCTGGCGAAGACCTGGTATCTGCAGAACATTTAAAAAGAAGATTAAGTGCTAAACTGAAGAACAACTTATAACTTAAAAGTTAAAACTGACAGATCATTGTTCATTGTCCTAATTTCCTGTGCCAGGTTAGACATCTAATTCGAAAGACAACCTAGATGACAAAATAGAATTATTTTGCGTTTATACCATTTTGGGTGGAGGGAAAGGCCTGGAGTGTAGAGCAAATGTGAAATTGCTGAGAGGGCTGAAGTTGGTCTAATGTATAGTCGGTAAAAGGGGTACCTTTCCCCAATGGTCAATGAAGAAGCTATGTACATATAATGAGAAATTATAATGTTCGTTTGATTCGATAGTGTTTGTTTTTTCCAATTGTTATCCTTGGTATCTTGTGAACCACAATTCATATAGACTACATATTAAAATGTTAATTGTTAAGTCTATTTTTTTGGCTAGGGGTAAATCTAAATTTATATGCTCTGCATAAGAGCATGCTTTAGTTTCGAATCAAATTATTAAAATATATTACAAAGGAGTCAAACTTTTATAAAGAGATGGTATTGTAACTTTAAGAAATAGAATGAATCAGAACAGCAGTTAATTAAAGAAAAAAAGTTATAAAGGGTCATAAGATCAAACTAACTTGGCCCACTCCAAAATTGATCTACCAAGAGAAATTTTATTTTTATATTATTTATGTAGGAAATTATTGCTAGTATAGATATTTTAAAACAAATGATTGGTTGATTAAACTATTGTTTTATATATAAAATTTTATATGAATCATAATTTAAACTAACTGAAGATTTTATGTGTGTTAAAACGTGCCTGCCACTAATGCGAATGAATTAAGTATACGAGTTAATTGGAACCTGATTTTCACATCTTTTTCTTATTTCCTTCTTCAAAGGAAAAAAAAAAAAAAAAAAAGAGAAGATTTTTATGGTGTAATACTTTTTTTGGTATATTATTTTTATTTGTAGGGAAACATGTCTGGTTGACCCTACCCTTGGGTTCAATTTTGGTTAGGGTCTAAATAATGTCAGTCCATCCCGGAGAACAGGCCAGGCCTAGTTTAAAATCATGCTCCGAATGGATGAAAATGAGACTACTCCAGTTTCAAATCACAACTTTGCTACCAGGCCCAAAATCATCTTTCTATTTTCAATGAAGCTTTACCACTTTTGTTGTCTAGGAGACCTAGAACAAACTTTCGATAAATGATCAATAAATCTACAGACACAGCTAATTCACAATTTTCTATTTACAATTGTTGAGATTATAAATTTTCAACAATATAATAGACAATAAAGTAGTGTAAATGATGGGCTTATATAAAAATCAATAACAATTTGCCACCTTGTGCAAAATGTTGTGAAAATGGTAGTGTATTGTTAAAGTAAACAGACAAGAAGATGAGTGTACAAAATTATAGGTGCTAATCAACTTTTTAATAAATAATTGAATATGATTTGAAGTGCAACATGAATTCCTGTTGCCCTTAAGGCTATTGGATCACAATTGAATGTATGCAGTTCTCCATTCTCTTTCTTAAAGAACCCTTATCCATTTTAAGTTCACTTTTGGACAAGTCAAAACTCTACCAAAATTTTTTAGAAGGTTCAAAACATTTTTAATAATAAATTAAGCAAATTGCCTCCAAATGAAAACATGCAATTCACCATAGTTAAGTGGTAACACACCCAATGAATTTGCATTCAAATGAGTCAATTTCATATTAACTTCTCACTAGTGATAATAGCAATGAAACCCTCATTTTTAACTGCATAAATTAATAGAATATCAATTGTTACAAGCAACCATTCTCCTTGTGAATGGAAACAAAACTCAAAATTCCCTTTTCAATTGCTAATTTGCTATAGGAAACCACTAAAAAGACCTTTCTAGTTTACATTTGTTTTTACAAAGAATGGAATAGCAACTCATTCCATACATCAGGTACACCTGGCAAACACCAGTGTATGCAATCAGAGTAACTTGGAGGGTTTGACAATTGTTCAGGTTTCAGTGTCTCCCAAAACTTGCGGTAAATTGACGGGTGGCCATCTTTGCGATACTCTGAGAGTTGAGTAATATTAAGAACAGAAACCTTTGAACCTAACCTGCTAAGTACCTTTTCAACCATGCGCATTGTAGGCAAGTCAGAACCACTTCCCCAGTAGCCCTCAAAATCTATAGGGGTTTTCTCATCATAGCAATTGCCTTCACTTCCGTGTTTCCACTCTCGATTCCTGAATTATAACACAAGTTTTATGAAAATGATGAGAAGATGCTATAAGAGTCTACCTCCCAAAGGCAGTAGTGGGGATATGAAGCTTTGAAGTAGGATATTGAAAATATGACAATGTCCTTAGTCCTTACACATGAAATTAAGTAGACAGTTTGAATGCTCCTTTATAAAATATTAGGATAGACTATTTGGGCCATTAATTGTCATAAAATTCCCCCAACTATTATCTAGACCTTTTTTCTTCCTATTTATCCTGTGGCCAGATCAAAATGTAAGCCATTGATTATTGAATACTGATCCAAAATATGAGAAATCCATTTCTATTTTGAACTTTCTGGACCCTTAATAATTTAAAGGTTGGATTATGGTCTAGTTTCCAATTAACAAGATACAAGTGCCTTGTTTAATAAACTGGCTACAAACACAGGATTAACAGAAGGTCGAGACAATTTATATAAACAGCAAGCACTAATTTTAAAAGAGTTCTAAGAATAGATGACAAGAAAATGTTCATATTGACACAATGATCTAAGCCTATTATATTGGACCCATGGCCAACTATGACTGTAATTTATTTTCAATCAAATATAAATTTCTTAGATCAGACTTCAAGTATCATTTTATGAACCATTCTGAGCATCAACGATTCTATATCCAGCTTTAAATACAAACCCAGGAAACATGCTAGATGCTCCTTCTATATATATATTTTTTGAATGAAAAATGCAGTCATAATATTCGAGGGAAGAAACAATCCAAAAGTGGCCTTGGAATATGCATGGGTTTTGCTTAAAACTGAAAGGAATTGCAAATTAATATTGGAGATGGATGGGAAAAATGGTTTTGGCGCTCACCAGAGATGCGTTGGGGACATGGTAACAAAAAAGACTCGCTTCTTGAGGGGATCCACTTTAGAAGCAACCCAGTCCGCCCATGCTCCCATGGCCAATTCCATGGCTCCAAGTCCATCTAATTCTTCACAAATCCCATTTTTTCCAGCACTCCATCTACACACACAAAAAAAAAAAGAAAAAAAAAAAAGAAGAAGAAGTTCGAGGATACCAATTAATAATTTTTTCTATATAACTCATTTTTCTAGTTAGATGCTTAGTTGGTTTTACTATACTTACAATAGCTTAACTGGACCTTGTCGCCACCACAAGTACGTGTTGAAAACTAATATATCAGCATGCTCCCACTTTGATGCATGCTTCAGAACTGAATCAGGACGGATTATCCGTTCATCCAATCTGTGATTCACTGGGTCATCAGAATTAGATTCAACAAGTAATGGAGCCCAGAGAAATTCCACAGTTGCATTATATTCCTGCAAATCACACAAAGATATAACAATGAGAAACAACATGAAATTCTCAATATCTTTCAAAAGTCACGATCTTCTCCTCAGTCATAAGCAAAAACAATTTTGCTTTTCTAGAGGGGGGAATCTTGCTTACCTCTGATCTGAAAATGGTAAGAGGCGCATTTGGTGACATAGATCTCTTATTGGCTGGAATCACTGACTGTAACAAGCACACCATTGCTATCCATTGCCCTCGGTTTAATGAATCCCCTACAAACATTAGCCTTTTCCCTCTCAACTTCTCCCACATTTCAATCACATTCCACCTACAAAACAAGCCCACCAAAAAAAGAAAAAGAAAAAATCAATTTACTTCCAATTAAAAAGAACCTCAAAATCCCAATAAACTACATACCATTTTTTGCAGTATTTTAGTAAGGAAGAATTTAGTGTGAACTTGTGTTTAATTTAATCACAACTTCCAATTCTATGAAATTCAAAAATCTTGATTTCACTCTAAATTTATACTTTGCATGTATCACAAGAGTAGTGTTTCTTACACACAACCCCAAAAGCAACTGAAATTGTGACTTGAGGTCTCATGATTTCCAACCAACAAGTTTAATCCATATCACAAAATTCAAATGCACTCCAAATTCACTAGCACAAAGAGGAGACCTAGGTGTAAATTCAGAAATTAGCCTCAAATTCCATGCTAGATTCTATTAACCAAAAAAAAAGCCCTCAACTTTCAAATCCAAGACTCCCAATTAAAAGAACTCCAAAATCCCAATTATATGTACCATTTTTTTTTCAGCACATTAGTAAGGCAGCATTTATTTATTTATTTATTTATTTTGAGAAGAAGTAAGGCAGCATTTATAGTGAACTTAACTTGTGCCATAATAAAATCCTGATTACACTCTAAATTTATATTTTACATATATCACAAAATTCAAATTTAGTCCAAATTCAATAGCACAAAAAAGAAACCAAGTTGTAAATTCAGAAATGCCTCCTTAAATTCCATGCTTATATTTAAAAAGAAAAATTCAATGCTGATAGAACTGTATTGAAACCCAAAAAGAAAAAGAAAAAGAAGAAGTACCTCTTCAAATTGCACTCGTGGGGTTGCCACCTCCAATACTGGTACCCCAAATCAGGCCTCCCATGCTTGTGACACGCCAATTGGTCCGACATGTACGGACACTCCGACTCCTTGTACAGTGGATACGAGGTATTATCAAACACCCATTTGCCCGAAGCCACGTCGCATCTCTCCGATGCCACTCTCTGCCGTTGACCGTCATTACGGTCAACCCAAGCGATTTTCCGACCACTATAGTCTCTGGTGGAGTTGCACTTACTGAATCTATCCAAAACCTCTGAAACCAAACAAACAAAAATTTCAAATCCACGGCACCCAGTAAAGAAACTAACTCGAATATACAGTAATGAAATTGACTTGAAACCAAGTAAAGGTATTGACTTTAAGTGGACCCAGATTGTGTATTGTCATTAAATATTGTGGTGAAGAAGAAGAAGAAGAAGAAGATAATATGGACTATACCTTGAGCTGGGTTTATACGATTTGCTTTAACAAAAGTGACTGGAGCTTCTTGGTGATGAAGAACGTGATCTGGGTTTTCTTGGATTTGCCTTATGCTACGTTCATTGTAGAGGATTGTGAAAACTATGAAGACTAAAGAGAGAATTGCTATGAGAGGGAAATGGGTTTTCTTTCTATTCCATCGCAGAATCATGGTATAATACAATATCGGATGAAGCAAATCCCAGGTTATCTTCTGTGTGTGTGTGTGTGTGTTGTAAAAGATTTTGACTACAACATTGGAAAGAACGCGAACAGGGTTTGATATTTGGTTTTGGTCCGAGATTTCAGCTTTACATGTACTAATGCAGATTTTTTTTTTTTGATGTCACATGTATCCTGTACTAATGCAGATTAAGACTTAAGGCAATGATTCGGACCATTCGGTGTTTTGGGGGTACTAAATGCACTTATAAATGTGCCAATCTTTTTTTTTTTTTTTGGCTGAATATAAATGCACTTATAAGTGTGCCAATCACGTCCTCTAATTGTTTAATGGAAAATGCTAAAGTTATTGTAAATGGGATATTATTATTTTGGTGATACATGTAAAAATGGTCACAAAGTTTTAAATTTGCTAATAGACAACTTATATTTAATCATTCTCAAAAAAAAGAAAAAAGGAAAAAAAGACAACTTATATTTAATCCAAAGTCTCTGTAGTACATGCCAATAATACATGCTAAAGTTGTCAATGTGTTACTTCTTTTTTATTTTTATTTATACAATATAGAAATTCTACTATAGTCTAATCTGTGTATATTTGTATGAATATTTCTTCTAGATATTTGAAACTTGATTCTTGTCTTCCACACTCCTCAAATACTTATATTTGTAGAGTGATTACCTCATCAAAGTTGCATGGTGGTGTAAATATGTTACTTTAGTTTTTAACATTTTAGTATTAGGTTAAAATAACTCTTGAAATGCTAACATAGATAAACATTTTGGTTTTTTTTTTTAATGCCATTTGGAATCAAACTTGGATTTCCACCGAGTAATGTTTAAAATAAAATATTTAAAGTTAATATTTTAATTTTACTATTAATCAGTAATCACACCAAATTTTTCATTCATCACTTAAGTGAAAACTATTTTTTCACAATACTAAAAGGTTAAGAATTAAACTTATGCATTTAAAATATTAGGGACTATTTTGATACATATGACAAACATTAGAACTAAATTAGTAATCAAACTTTTTTATTTTTTAATAATAAGAATGTGGGAGAGAGTGATAATCCATATAAAAAAAAGGGTCTGATTAATGTGTGCAGTTAAAAATTTCCTTAAAATACATTATTAATATAGGCATTTTTGTGAATTCCTTAAAAAAAAAAAAGTTTGTTTAGTTTTGCGAGGTCATAATTAGCTGGATCATTAATTTTGTTGGGGCAGGTTATATGTATGAAAATGAAAGTTTGGTTGCTGGTCCCAGGAAGGGTTGGAATCAATTGATATGGTATTTGAGAGAAGAAATTGCCCATTTATTTGTGCTCTTAGAATTTTCCTCCTAAAGCTGTGTATGCTATAGGAAAATTATTAGGTACTCTTGAAGTATTATAAATGCATATTTTTTTTTCTCACATGAATGTTGAGTTTTATCATGAATTTAATTAGTGGGACCCACTATTTATGTGAGAAGAGGAAGTACGCATTTATGATATTGTAGAAGTATACAACAATTTTCCTATGCCATATATGCGTGAGAACTATATACTATATATACATGGAAACTCTTATAATTCACAATATTTTCATAAGAAATTCTAGCTAATAGGTTGTTATTAGCTGTTACAAGTGGTTAAAAAGGTAATTTAAATTGTAGATTTAAATTAAAATTAGTAACAATTTATCACTTATAATTTGATGTAAAAATATTAAAAAATATTGTATATATAGCACTTCTTCGGCAGTAATTTGTAGTAATTTGACATTTTTCCTAAAGTATAACCACTCAAGTCTTGAGTAGGCCAGCTGGAGTGTTTTCGGATCTTATCTTTTACCAAAAATTAGAAATAATAATCTAATTTCTAGTTGCCTTTTGTTCTTATATGAAGAGTTGAAGACATGTGGGCAAAACTGGATTCGCAATCACCAAGATCAAAGACAGTCCATAAATACCGTGTTGTCACGACCATGCACGAACATCTTGGAGACCCACCGAATCACAAACACTATTCCCCTGATAATTACCTTAAACACTTGATATTTGAATTATCTTATCTATCTTACCTTAAAATATTACAAAAAGCTTTTTATTACAAAAAAAAAAACTTATATATTGATAGGACCAATTATAATTTTCCAACATAAATTATTATCTTAGTTATATTTAACCCTCTAAACTATTAAAACACATGATCGACCCCTGATTTGAAAAATACATCACATTTAACCCCTTGCCTTTTGTTTTGTTGTTAACTCTAATGAATTTTTGTATTGAAAGACCGATTTACCCTTTAGGCTTCTATTTTGGAGAGATGGATAAATTGGTCTTTAAATGCTAAATTTTGTCAAATATAACACTAAAACGGAGTCTAGAAGGGACATTGAAATAGATTTATAAATTTGGGGGGATTAATTGTGCATTTCACTAATTCAAAGACTTAAGTATAGTCGATGTGATAGTTTAGGGTGGAAAAATGTAATTTATCTTAAACAATGTAATAATGAATGTGACACCACAAACTTGGCATCACATTAAAAAGATAATTAATGAGTATTTAAATTACTTTTCATTATTAGTGGCACATCATTTGGTAAGAGCTATGTAGTAAAATATGTAATATTGGCATCACTCTCTTTACTTTGTAGTTATATACTTATATGATCCTTATTTTTAAAAGGAATGAGGTTAAATTGCAATCACCGTAGATGAAGTCAACCATTGGGTTATCACAACAAAAGATGACATTACCATGCATAGTTTTGAACCATTGGGTTATCACAACAAAAGATGACATTACCATGCATAGTTGTCAAGACGTAAATCGTATTGTGAATCAATTTTTAATTTTTTTGTATCGTATATCGTATCGTATCTTGTATTGTAAGATATACAAATACTTAATAAAATTTATAAAAAATTATAAATATACATATATAAAGGGTATATTCATTATAAATTTTGAATGCATTCAACTAATGACTAATTTATTTATCACTTATGTAATAATATTTAACAAGCTAACTAAATAAATCAAACTAGCATGTGTTTATAATAAACACATTTAAATTACTTAAATTCAAAAGTGATAATATATTACAAATAACCCAAAAATAATAATTTATTTTTATCATATTTATCAAATTGCCTAATCAACCCCATTTAAGTCAACACTATCATCATGTTTATAATTTTGTAAATTTATTTCTTTATTAAAATTTTCTTCATCGTTATTCGTCATTAACATTTACTATCTCTTTTTGTTCTTTTTATTTTAATAATTTTTTTATAATTTTTTTTTGGCATTCTAGTTTCTTGGACTTATAACAATAATGATTAAAATAAATTTTTTTTTTTAAAATATTAAAGTGAAAGGTAAGTGTGTACTGTGTATTCCAATTATAGAAGAGAGGGGAAAAAAACTTATGAATATGTTATTTTAGTAAACTAAATTAAGTAAACAATAATTTTTTTGCTAAAAACAAGTCTAACAACTTTTTTTTTTTTTTTGGAGAAAAAGTCTAACAACTTGTTAGATTCAAATAAAAGTACAAATTTTAACAAAAAATCTCATTTTAAAGCATTTGTCTATGTATTGTATGATACATACGATTTTACGACATGCACACTGTATTGTACGATTCATGAGCACTTATGATATGCCGATACAATACAGAACTTTTTCCACATGATACGATATGTATTGCGGATGGTACGATATTGGCAACTACGTTACCACGTTTGAATCCAAATAAAAGACTTACAATTAAAATTGAAAAAGTACAAACTTTTCTTGAATTTTATTTTTAATTCCAATTTGTCATTGATGAACAATGTAAGCATACAAGAACTCATTCCACACATCTGGTACTCCAGGGAGACACCAATGTATACAATCTGCATAACTACTTGGGTCTGATATTTGTTCTTCGGTTAGAGGTTCCCATTGCTTTCTATAGATTGATGGATGGCCTTCTTTTCTATATTCTGAGAGTTGTGTAATGTTGAGCATTTGTACATCTACACCCCTTGTTTTCAAATCGTCTAGCACATTTTCAACTACACGCATCGTTTTTGGATCTGTGTCACTTCCCCAAAATTCCTCTTTCAAAACTGGCTCTGTTTCTGAGTAACAATTTTCACCATCACCCCAATCTTCACCACTGGAATATACATACATATTAGATTTCCACTAGTTCTATGCAATATCAATAGCAATTATTAATTAGCAAAAAAATCAATAGCAATTATTAAAAGTGATGTATTTTTTTCCTTGAACGTAAAACAATAAAATGACCATATGCCATAATTTGAGCTTAAGTCCTTCCCATGTTTGGATTCATGATAAATTTAACATAACATACAATGATTGGTACATAATAAAAATAGTTGTTAATGACGTGTTCATGTGAAATTGATGTTGCTCTTGTTACTCAAACAAGTAGTGAAAATTTTTATTTCCCTAACGTTGCTCATGAATTCAGCTTTCTCAATTACTTAAAAGAGCTGAGTTGTTTTTTTTAATGTAGAATGTTGATGTATGTTTTTGTTAACGTGGACGTTTAGGATTCTTAAAACACCTAATTATCCTTTGGGGGTTGCCGAAGATGCTGATTAAGAAATTTCAACCTAAGACCTCATAAATGAGATAAAAATTCAAAACTACTCAGACCAATACCTTGGAGAAGGGTCAGATTATAAATGAGTTATAGGAGAAAGGAATTAGTCAAGATACCTTTCGTGAGTTGGTGACATGCTAACAAAAAACAATTGGGTCTTGTTTGGATTGACATGAAATTCCAACCAATCAGACCAAGTTCTTAGAGCCATCTCATAGACGCGAAGCATCTCAACTTCTTTATATATCCCATCTGGGCTTTCGAATGATCCCCACCTAATCATTGTCACATAAAAATAAGATTAGATTAATACTAAGTCAATGGTGGTTCCAACAAATAAGTTATACAAAACTTTAAAATTATACAGGATCTTTCTTCTTGGAATGGAAAATGTACAAACAATCAAATAATTGCAGATGTTAATAATTATCCGAGAGTCTTATAACTCAATTCACATTTATTAATATTTCTAACAGAAACGTCAAGGCTTCAAATTCTGACTCTCCTATTATCGTTATCATTAAGAAAAAAAATTAATTGAGTTTTATAAGGTACATACAGAACTTTCATTGTGGGCCTTCTCCACCACAGGTAGGAATCAAAGACGAGTATGTCTGCATCAGTCCAATGCCTAGCGTGCTTTTCAATTGCCTTGACTCTGACAGTTCTATTTGGTACTCGGTGGTTCAATGGATCATCAGAGTTTGATTCCACTAGCAATGGAGCCCAGTAGAACTCAATGGAGGCATTATATTCCTTCATTAGATTAATTAACCATTAGCTTCTCTGGTAAAATTTACAACTATAAAAAGCACAAATGTAAGAATTATTTCAATATTAATTATTTATAGCAATTGTAGGGAACTGCAAAATCAACTATTAAGTATTCATAACTAATAGCTATTCTTTCTTTACCAAGGACCTTATAGCTCAATAACTGTGCTCGGTCGGTTTTAATTAAAAATTATGATATCTTGTGTAAGAGATATATCCAACTAACATTTCACAATATTTGGGGTACATTGGTGTGTGGTCTCCATCAATTGTGAGAGAACATAAAATTGTTTTTTCTTGGTTTGGATCCCTCATCATCCCCTTTTTAAGCAAAATGGTAATCCATTCTTTGGAAAAACCATCTGATGGAACTGTTATATGCAACAACTCTCGCAGCAGTATATCCCATACATCTTTGGGCCCCATATAATTTGAGAAGCCACTATATACAGTTGCTCTATGAGATACTATTCTCTTATCGGGTATGTTTGGGTTCTTAATTAGCTTTCACTGTTAGCCCAACTATGAAACTCAAGCCTAATCCCAGAGTGGTTGGATTGGCAAAAAGGCCAGCCCAGATATCCTAGATCCACAGCACAAAGTGTATAATGCACGTCTACAACCCCCTTTTTTTTTTTTTTTTTTTTTTTTTGCAGCAAATATTATTACTCACAGTGGCCTTAAAGGTGCTCAATGAGCCATTGGTGTGCATGGATTTAAGCGTTGGAGGGACTGCTGAATCGGCCAGACAGACCATCGAAACCCACTGGCCCCTATTCAGTGAATCCCCAACAAATATAAGCCTCTTGTTCCTTAGCCTCTCTAGCAACGCTGTGGCATTGAACCTTATTAACATAGAAAAAAGTTCCACAAAGCTCAAAACCATAGACAAAGACATCTTTAACATCATCATTTATATATATTTTTAAATTTACACCACCCCATAATTTTTTATTGAACAAGTATTTTGACAAATTAACATTAGATTATGTTTCTTTGTTATAATATGCATACATGCTTGTAAAATACCAAGATGATTGAAAGTCGATAACCATTGATCTCATCATGTATAATGTTTAAAGCTCATGTATCTTTAATTTTAACATTATACGCAAAATATTAATTAAGAATGAAGTGAATGTGTCATATATTACAACAATAAAACTCTCAAAATATTAATCCATAAAAAGTTATAGAATTGTTGTAACATTATAAAGAGTTATATCAGATGTAAGCAAGTGAGAGAAAATATATACCTAGGGAGGTTACATTGGTGAGGTTGCCACCTCCAGTTCTGATAGCTCAAGTCTTTTCTTCCAAACTTCTCACAAGCCAATTGATCAGACATATAGGTGCATTCCTTCTCTTTGTATAGTGGGTAACTTTGGTTATCAAACACCCATTTACCTGAAAACAAATTGCACTGTGACAATTCAACATTGGTTCTATTTTCAAAGAATCTTCCACTGTCTTGGCTGAGATAAACTGCTGTGATTATTAGGATAGTCACAAGTAAGGCTATAAGGGAACGGAAGCTGCTTCTGATTCCCCATATTCCAAGAACTATTTGGTGTTTCTTTGCCATTCCAATCAACTTTCTCTCCCCTATGCCTTTGTGTGTGAGATTCTGGTTTTTCCTCCTTTTTGAAGCTTCTTGTTGCGGTTGGTGAGAATCATTTTCATGATCACACTTTCCTTGAATTAATTATGAAAGGTGGAAGTGCATTTCTGGGTAGTTTGATGAAAGCTATAGGAAGTTTAATTTGCACGCTCCATTGAACAAAATAACACTGTAGCTGAGGGGATAAATGGGCCATTTAATTCTATTTACTGCCCTACTAATAAGTAATTATAACCCCCTTGTGGATAAGATTTGGTTTTCATCGTAATTACCATCCAATTTGTTAAAGCTCTTAACTTCAGAGAAAACAAAATATCAAAGGGCAAATTGGATAGTCCGGTGCACATTTCATTGTAGTTGTCTCCCAACCTAACATGATTTGAAAATAGATACAAGAATTGCTAATTGGGCAGTAAAGACATGAACATTGGACCATCTCATTAAATTAAAGATTATTCCATTTTATACTCTAGGATTTGTAATATACCACGTGTTTGATTTTTTTTTTTTTTGAAACTCACGTGTTTGATTTTTTAAATTTTGATTACTTTAGGGGAAAAAAAAAACGTGCAATAAGCTATATAGTTAATGAAATATAAAATGGATCACACACAATAAGACAAAGAGTTTCATTTCATAACAAAGTGGCTAGAACTCGTTAAAATTTTTTATATGTATATATGATTATATTATTGACAAGTTTTGCTCAAAAAAAGAAAAGAAAAATTTATTGACAAGTTAGATTTTGATAGTTGATGACTATGACCATAGTGAAAACTAAACCTAGATAATGGATATATATATATATATATATATTGGTAACTTAAGAAATAACCAAAGATATATATTATAGTGCACTGGTTAGGCCTAACAGTTCTAGTGGCCTATATGTGGATTAGGTTAGGGATGTTGACATCTCCACATCCATGTGTCGTAAAGGAACCTCAAGAAATTCAAAGGTTCAAACCGCTACATACATACGCCCATGGATTTGATTTTGAATCCAAAACACACTGTGATAGTACGCACAACAATATGCATTAAGCCAATTGTCTGTGAATATGGCAGTGTGCATTGATCCGATTTCTGCTTGTTCCCTGTGCTTCTTAATTATACAGTCCCTAAAAGCCAAACATGGTCGGTAGCTCATGCTTCAGCTAGTTCTATATAATCTTTTGCCCACTAAGCAAGTGGTGCCCTTTTGTTTTAAACTTTAGAAAATAAGTGCTATTTGTCTTTGGTGTGTGTGACCACTTTATTTTTATTGAGCAAGAACATTGGCAGATTGGATCCACCCCTTACCCTTACTTGTTTATAATTTAATATATACATAAAAGGGATAGGTATTTGAACTCTAGACATTTTCATTGGAAATACTATAAGGTATCAGTTAAGCTTTCAAGATGAAATGAATATATTTCAACTTATTTTAGTATAAATGCGTGATTCACTAATTCTAACTCCTTTGATTGCTTCGTAATAGTATATCATTTTTGTAAGGATATTGGGCTCAGGAGTTTATTATCTATTTGTATATTGGGCCTGTGGTCCAAGTCGAGGACGAGGGTTTGCCCAAGGAGGAGGAATCTTTGTCAGAAGAGACCGTGTTAGGAAATAACGAGGTTAGTTTTGGTCATAATGGCTTAACAGGATGGGCCGAGGATAAATGCCTCCTCGGCTAGCCTCCTCGGCTAGCCAAAGATGAGGTTCAAAGAGGTAGTCTGTCAACCAAGGTAACGTTCTAGGAAGTTTTGTTGGTGCGGATAAGCATTGCAAAGACATCAGACAGGGAGGAGTCCTAAAATATCTAAAGAGAAAGCTACTGCCTTTGCATTAAATGCACTGTAGCTAACTTTTTGGCCGTATTAATGTGGAGGTGATGCCTGAACAGTGGATTTCAGCCTTACAACTATTATATAAAGACTTATGGGATATGCTGATGGAATAAGTATAAACATCAACTATCTGGCATGCACGTGGAACAAAAAGATAAAAGGGGAAGAAAATATAAAAGGAGGGAGCAATGAAAGAAGGTGATTGAAAAACTAAGAGAAAAATACTGTAGCATTAAGAACTGACTTTGTAATCAAATCTGAAAGAAACATATAAAAACAGATCTCCTCGGACTTTGTCGATGACGATTTTCTTCAGCATAAACCTGTCTATTTACATTTTCTTGTCATCTAAATCTACGTGAATGTTTGTCTGATTCATTAAAGTTTAGTTTTTCAATTAATTCTCTACAAATTCATTGTTTTGGACTTTTTGGGTCTAAGTCCATCCACCTGTTAGGCTAGGGATTCAAATCTGGTCCTTACAATTTTAATTTTGATAGATGAAAATTGGACCACTCATTTTTGTTTTCAGCAACTTAGTTCTCCATAGTGCTCCACAAATAGTAGGAGGAAAAGATAAAAATAAAAATAAACATCCATACATAGTTATTAAACCAAGAATGAAACTTGAAGGTTTTGGGTTGGTGAATCATTAGTTCAACTAGTGGATTATTAATCGAATCATAAAAATTTAAATAATAATTACTGTAGGGACTCAGTTTGGATTTGACCCTGAATATGAATGGGTTTTTAGCCCAACAAGCCCAAACAATAAATTTATAGATAGTGGGTTAAAGGTTTAGGCACTGGCCGTCATTCATCAAGCATCAACTCTTTTTTACAAAAGAAAAAAAAACTTAGAGTTTATTTACAACTGGGGGGATGCTCCTCGGCCCGTGGCCGAGGAGCCCCTTTTCTTCCCATTCTTCCCCCCCTCTTTTTTTACTTTACTTGCTTTTCTTATATAGTCTTCATCTTCCTATCTCCTTCTTCCATCTGTTGATCATCCATTCGCCTCTCTTCTGACCGTCCGTCCCATCAGAGGCCTTATCGGTACTCAAGTGGTTCACTCTAATCAACGTTACCCTGCTAAGGGGTTATATCCCCATTAATGCGGCCAGAGGGGTTAGGTGAATACATTAAGTGTGAATGTGACAGCTTGCTCTGGGCTTGTCCCCTCCCAAAAATTATCCTTAGTATGCCGAGGACGAAGAGGTCCTCGGCGTGGGCCAAAAAAGAGGCTTTCCCCAACTTAGCCTTGGCTGGTCAGTCTTCCTTGGCGCTGGCCTTGGGCCTACTACGCGATGGGCTGTGGCTGTCAGGCCCACGGGCCCCACAATTACAAATATATTATAAAATATAAAAAATTGATAGATCAATTTTTTAAAAAAAAAATACAAAGCATTGTATAAAACATCCATAATAACGTATTTAATGCAATCTTATGGGTTGTTTGGTACTGTTGTTTAAACAATAATTTTCATTGTTTAAACAAAAATAACACTTCTGACATGTATTTTTATAACACTCAAACACATACTTTCAAAATACTAAAAACTGAATAATAATACCTAAACATTGAGTGTTCTTTATAAAAGGTACACTTTTAGAACTCAATAATTTTTTTTATACATATATTAAATTTGTTAATATCAAATCCTAAAGTTATAGACTTATGGTATATAAATATATAGAATCAATAATCCGACAAATACTTACATGATAAAACCATAAAGTAAATTTTTTTTTTTAGTAAACAATAATACTTATTAGAACATACACGAAAATAATAATACTAGTGTTTTAAATCGGGTTTATAATACATCACATAACCAGAGTACAACTACAAAAGGACTTAATATTGGTAGTTAAAGTAATATTGAGTTTAACTTATTAAGGAATATATATATATATATATATGTATGTATGTATGTATCCATATATATAAAATAAAAAATACAATTATGAAAGAAAAATTAGACATATATTAAGAATGTCAACACAATTTAAGCAAGAATAATTCATTCAAAGAAAATTATTTTGAAATTAAAAAGTCAAAAAATTGAAATAAAAATAATTTTCAACTATTTTGAAATTTTATAATTTTCTTCATAATAAATTCAAATAAATTAAAAAATTGTAAGTAAATAATGAAATATATTGTAAATTTTCCTCTCTTTTTTCATAGAGACCAAAATGTCAATGTATTTTTAAGAAGGACAAGACTTAGGTATAATACTTATGTGTTGTTCCTTAGGTTTACTTCTTAAAATTCTGCCATGTAGATTTTTTTCTCATAGGATAGAAAAGTATTTTTTTAGTTAAATAGCCACATGACCAAGGTTGTCAAAATCGGGATTCTACGTAGGATAGTTGAAGGTAGGTGGGATCATAAATCGTAGGATCGGATCGTGAATCGTAAGATCCTACATATTTTCAAATTTAAAACAAAAAACACATTGATAATGACTTTGTATGTTAAATAATCATGTAAATTATAAATTCATCCATAAAAAAATTAAGATTTGCATCATATGATATAATTTGCATATTATATATTGCTAAGTCTATACTAACAAAACAAATATATTTAAATTTTGACCCAATGTATTTAAAAATTTCAATAAATGTTTAATTAACAACTAAATGCCAAAATATTTATCAAAACATATGGAAAATATTTTCCAAGTTCTAAGTTCCAAGTTTGAAATCCAAAATAAGTTAGCAAATGGAAACTAGCTAACTACAATATGAAATCCAAAAGAAAGATGAATATTAAGGTGAAGTGAATATTTAATTATTTTTATTCTAAGGTTCTTATAACCACCGTCCTAAATTCCTAAATATCATCATCCATTTTATCATTTATGTAGACATTATATATTTATACAGTAGCTTAAAAGGCAGCAAATCCAACATCAAATTCTTCATTTAGAAATGATGAAGCATTCCTTCATTTTAGTTACAAGTGAACTAGAAACTAGAAAACATTTGCTTAGGTTAACATAATTTTATAAAAAAATAAAAATAAAAAGTCATACCATCATAACATGAAAAAATAAAAACCCTTAAAATTTCATCAAAACAAAAAATTTATCTCATAAAAAAAAAAAAAAACCAAAAATTTATGTTTTTGGTAGGATTGGTAGGATCGGTAAGATTCCATACGATCGTATACGATTCTACGTATGAACTTACCATTTTTATCATTTTCACAATTTTGACAACTATGCACATGGTTGAATCTTAAGAGAGAAACTTAAAGAACAGCACCTAAAGTATTATACTTAAGTTTTGTCCTTATAAGAAACACTTTAGAAGTTAGGTAAATGAATGATTTAGAATACATGATGAAAAACCGGAAGTTTTTAAGAACTTGTCTTAGTTGAACGGGTAAAAAGTATTTTCCAAGTTTGATTGGGCCATATACTTAAAACAATTTAATTAAAGACTTGAACTTGTCTAGGTATATATGTACCGGGTTATTTATTTATTTATTTTTGTTTTAGAAGAATGTACCAGGTTATTGGTTTACCGATTTGATTAATTGGGTTGGGCAAGATTTGACAATGCAATCACGTTCTGATTTACTTTGAACGAATAAAAATAGGCATCAAGTAAGAGGTAGCCATCGTAGAAAGTCAAAATGCTATAAATTGTAGTATATATTTTGAAACCTCTTTTTTATTTATTAAATAGCAAAATTATTGGCCATTATATTATAAAAATTTACAAGTTAAGGTATTAACATATGTGATTAATTGGTATTATCATATTAACAACTTGCTAAATAAATTTATGTATCTCTTTTTTTAGTTACACGATTTACAAAGATTTGTAAGTGACAATTTAGGGGAGGGGGCCGGTGAATAGGTCAGAAGTGGGCACTTTTTTTATATTTTATTTTATATTTTTATATGATGGATTTTAGAATATTCAAATTCGTTCTTGCAACTTCAACCAAATTTTATTATAAATTTTTTTTTTTTTTTTAGCTATCCATTTTCAAATAGACAAATACACACTATTCTCTTTATATTTATATACATCAATTCATCATTAAAAAAAAAAAAATTAGGGGAAAGAGAGAGAAGTTTGTACAAAACACTAGAGTGCTCTCCAAACTTGAGCATTTTTACAAAAAAAATTGAATAATATTGGAGAATAGGAAGTGAGGTTGTTTTTATTTTTATTTATTTTAGATTCCCGGTTACAATTAATGCTCTTCAAATTGATTTTTTTTTTTTTTAAATGTTTTGAAGAGCTGGATACGAATCTTTCAAAATCACAAACTTTCATGTTGTTGCAATAATAAAACAATATTGCACTAAAGAAAATGAAGCCCTTATCTGTTTCCTAAAAAGTTTCATAAAAGTACAAAATATTTTTGTTTTGTTTCAAATGTTATGATTCGAGTGTATATGAAGTATGAAGTATGAACTGAACGTAGAATTTTGGTTCTGCATTTATTGCACATTGGATGTCATCTTAACCAAACCCCATCGATTGAACCAGCGAAAGGAGCAAAATATCCATGTAAAGCTCCACTAAAATATGGAGAGCCATGAAATACACAAAATGAAACAAGAAGAATAAAGACAACCAAAACTGGCTTGCACACTTGTTTGTATTAGTATTTTTTTTATTACTCAAATATTTTATACCCATACGATCCTTATATAAAACAAGAACCCGTTTTTTTTACTAATCCATTTCCTTAATTGTTGTCTATAACATTTTTTTTAATATAAAATAAAAATTTTACTATAACTTAATTTAAGTGTGTATATATATATATATATGTGTATATGAAACTCTTTTTTATAGACTTGAACTCCAACATAGGAATTTATTACTTGTGAACCGATCATCACGCTAAGAGTACGCAGTGATATTTGTAACAATTTCTTAAATGAGTAATTCTTATGTATTCTCAAAGTATGGTGAATGATGATCTCTCTTCTCATCCTCTCACTTTCTTGATAGGGTTCATTTGTTAAATTCATGATAGGGTCCACCATAGATGTGAGAGAAAAAAATATCATTTTACTATGCATTCACAATATTTTTACTACAAATCATATGTGGTTAGTTGTTATTGGTTAAAATTTGAATCTACTACTAAGATTACTTTTTTGCCCTAACAATAACAACCAGTAACAACCTACCACTTAAAATTTGTTGTAAAAGTGTTGTGAAAATATTGTGCACATATCATTTCTCTTTTACTATACTACAAATTGAAAAATTCTTAGGTAGTTTTGAATTATAGTGAAATAGTACTCCATCCTCTTATATTTATGATAGACCTCATCATAAATTTAATTTGTGGATCATACCATAAATGTGAGAGAAAAACACGAGAAATTATTGTGTATTTCTGGAATACCATAAATGTGTACTCCTTATTCTTACATAAATAGTAAGTTCCATCATGAATTTAATTAATGAGACTTACTATTCATGTGAGATGAGAGAATATACTTTTATAGTACTTCGAGAGTACCTAATAATTTTTCGAAAAACTCATTATTCTCCCTGAAGTTACCTAAAATTACTTCTACCGACCATCTTTTTTTTTTTTTTGTTTGGAGAATCGCTCGTACCGACTATCTAAAACATTTCCTTCTTAAACATGTCAACCCAAAAAAAAAAAAAATTATAACGTTTTTTGCGCGGTTTCTATAACCACGTTTAAAAGGTCAAGCTAGAGAGAGAGAGAGTGGCGTGAACGCATTCAAAAGTAGACATAAGTACACGGGGATCATTAAAAGCAAAGCCTCTCTCTCTCTCTCTCTCTCTCTCTCTCTCTCCCACTTGCATACCAACTTGCAAAAACCGTCTCATTCAAAACCAGCATTCACGAAGAAAGAGAGAGAGAGAGAGAGAGATAGAGATAGAGAAAGAGCAAGTTGCATTTCTTTAAGCACAGAAAGAGAGAGAGAGAGAGAGAAACAATTTGCAACTTGCTCGTTTCTTTTAATTAACAGCTAGTTGAGTTATCAAAAAGTCAAGTTGCAGCCAGGCATGCAGTGCAGCTGTTGATTCCCATCAGTCATCACGTTATTTTTTTGTTTTTGTTTTTATTTTAATGCAACATGTTGTTCAATAATCACTACTCCATGCAATTTTTTTCTACACAAGAAATTTCGGGGTTCCACCATCTCTCTGCTAAAGTTTCATTCATTCATTTCATTCTCTTACTTTCTTTCTTTTCACTTCTTCTTTATTTACCTCTTCTACGGTCTACCTCACACTCGGTAAAAGGGAAAAAAAGGTAAAAGAATAAAGTTAAAAATATTTGTCCTTTTCTAAAAGCCAAATTTGAATAGAGTTGAAACTTCTCGGAACAAAAAACGATGCGAGGCCCTTCAAGGAAGTCAGAAAACCTTACTAACTAAAATTATGAATTCTCGATAAATTAGTCCAAATCAAGCACATATATTTATTTATTCATAATAAAGTAATTAAATTTTACATTGACTGTCAATCTTTCTCTACTTTCCAAATTTAAATACATATATTTTTAGAAGGTCTCAAATTTAAAATTACTAATTGTGAACAAAATATATAATACTAAACACAGACACGAATCAAGTTTTCAACGCTAGTAAAGAACCCCCAAAAACAAATCCAAGAATTATTCGAGCTTGTGCAATATTATTCTTGGGCTAGATGGTTAACGTGAATGCCATTATGATTTATACTTAATTATTCACACATCAAACCTAATGTTTTCTTTTGCTTTCTTGTACATTTAAAGTACCAGCACAAACCATGTGCATGCATGAATTCGGCCACGGAGTTGCACTAACTACTAAGTTTCTTGTGTGGTGCTTGCACATATAATAAACAGAGAAATGCACCTTGTTAATATTTAATTTCTCTGTTTAAAATTAAACCTGCAAATTAATAATTATTAACCAAATATCTTAGACTGAAAAAACGAAAAGCTGGCATAATCGCCGTCGTCATGGACGCCTTAACTTCTGGACTACCAAACTCAATCGCTGCCGTTTCGCGTGGAAACTTATAATTATAATACCAATCACTTCTATTATTAAAAAAAAAAAAAAAAAGGTACAGCGATTCTTTCTCAGTTCTGATTTTCTCTGATTTTCTGAGTTTTCAGTTCTGAGTTCTGACACCATGTAATCGTACAGTGTCGATTTTAAGTATTTAACCTACACAAAGTCACAAACCCCTACATGGTATATACCTTAATAGCTTCCAAAATCCGAACTTCCGCTGTGTCTCACTCTCACCCAATCTTTCTCTCTCATTTCTTTTTTAAAACCATATATTCAACATTACTAGTGCTATAATATTATACACAAAAAACGACATTTTATCAATTCGGTCATGAATAAACAAAGACACTGGTGGAGGTGTATGTCATAATTCTTAAATTATTATGAAAAATATTACACAAAAAAAATAAAGAAGAAGAAGAAGAAAAAACAAAACACTATTAACGTCGATTCATTTTGCAAACAAACCCACATCGGATAATCACAAATGACAAAACCACGGCGTATATATATAAAATGAAAAAAAAAAAAGAACAATTTTTTTTATAGTAAACGATTACTCTATTGTGACAGCGACTTGTTGTTTCGTCTCGACACGTTTTCGGCGATCTGAGCGAGTGACTGGAGGTTGCACCGAACGATGGTGTCGACGAACACGCACGTGTCCTCCATGGTGTTCCCGGGCGGAATATCCACCACGTAGGACTCGACCACGACGGTCCTGTCGCCGTCACCCGCGGTTGACGCAGAGCGGTGAAGGGTGGTGACCGACTTGTAGTTAGCCAGGCGGTGGTCCCCGCCGACGACGCTGAAGCTGATGACGTGGCGCTCGTCGTCGAGGATCTCGAGGCGCTCGGTGCTCCTGCCGGCGGGGAGGCCGGAGATGACGTGGACCTCGCGGAGGGTGCCCACGTTGCCGTCTCCGACGATGACGTGGCAGCTCTTGACGAAGTGCTTGTAGGCTTGGGGGTTGTCGAAGCGCCTGACGACGGACCACACAGTGGAGACGGGGGCGTCGATCTCCTGGATCACGGCGGAGCAGCACTGCTTGGGGCCCACGGAGTGGGCGTGGTACCTCGCCACTATTTCGGGGCAAGCTTGTGGGGTCCACTTCTGGAACAGCAACTCATCTTGACGCGGCGTCGTTGCGATGTTGGTGGTGTTGGTGTTGATTCTGTGGAGTAAGAGTGACGGTTTCGGCGGATTCGATAGCATTTTTACTCTCTCTCTTTTTTCGCTTCTCACTTTTTTGTTGTTGTTGTTGTTGTTGATGGGTTTAGCTTGGTTTGGATTTGTATGTATCTATATGTGGAGGGATATATTGTATGCGTGTGTGTTTCTGTTTATATATTTGAGGATGGAAGTTGGGTTAGTCGCTTTCCAACCATTCACAAGAGGTGGCTATGGGTGGTCTTTCTCTAGTGGGGGATGAGAGAGAGAGAGAGAGAGAGAAGGGTGGATTGGTTGGATTTTCTTAAGAGGGAAAGAGTTAATTAAATTCATGTGGGAGATAAAATAGAGCCTAGTGGGTGTATGTGAAATTACAACGTTAGCCCCACCTTGTCGTTATCCTAAATTACATGTTCACCCTTTGAATGCACCCATAAAGATAAGATTTTTTTTTTTTTTTTTTTTTTTTTTACCATGTTAGTCAATTATCTTTAGTGTGTTTAAAAAAAAACTTGTATTAAAGTCTGGTCATTGTTACTAATTATATAACTAAATTCAACTATATATTTTTTTTTATTATAGATCTTATCTCATGCAATATGAAAAATATTTAAGACCTTCTCCCCTCTCCTTGTATGTGTGTATGTTAAAACATTTAGTATTCTCAAAAAAAAAAAAAAAAAAAAAGACTTAGTGTCTCCCAAAAATAAGTCATGTACATTCGACTTGAAAAAAAAAAGAACTACTAATCTTGCCCAATCATGCCATTATATTCTTATCACAAATAATTGGATTACTGGCTTTGTGTATTGTTGAGATGCAACGCAAAACAAAAAAGGTATATGACAACAACAAAATTAATAATAATTAAAATCTCCAAATAGCATTATAATGAAGTATAGTTTCCAAAAGCCATATTTTTCAAATTCGTATGGTTGCTTATTTTAATCCTCATATGGGATTTAAGTTTCATTTATACATTTGAATATTGAAATTGTTCAATTCAATGGTTAGTTATGAAACAAAAGAGTTGTTAACCATAAAAAAATAAAAATAAAAAATGTGAGAAAATGAATTGACAATGTTTCATAAGTCAATGAATATGAATAGAAAAGGGGTTGCAAGTTTACTTACAAATCTGTTTGTTGTACATTGGGGGTTGTTGGTGTGTTGTTAAGAGTTGTTTGCCAATGATAGCAAGTAGTTAGGGGTTAAGATTATATTTAGAGAAACATTTAAGAGAAAGGGAGAGAGGAGACTGAGAGTCTACATAGAAGTGTCCAGGTGAAATGTTCCTGTTTAGATTATTTTTGTGGTCTTGGTTTTTGTTTAATTANATTCGACTTGAAAAAAAAAAAGAACTACTAATCTTGCCCAATCATGCCATTATATTCTTATCACAAATAATTGGATTACTGGCTTTGTGTATTGTTGAGATGCAACGCAAAACAAAAAAGGTATATGACAACAACAAAATTAATAATAATTAAAATCTCCAAATAGCATTATAATGAAGTATAGTTTCCAAAAGCCATATTTTTCAAATTCGTATGGTTGCTTATTTTAATCCTCATATGGGATTTAAGTTTCATTTATACATTTGAATATTGAAATTGTTCAATTCAATGGTTAGTTATGAAACAAAAGAGTTGTTAACCATAAAAAAATAAAATAAAAAAATGTGAGAAAATGAATTGACAATGTTTCATAAGTCAATGAATATGAATAGAAAAGGGGTTGCAAGTTTACTTACAAATCTGTTTGTTGTACATTGGGGGTTGTTGGTGTGTTGTTAAGAGTTGTTTGCCAATGATAGCAAGTAGTTAGGGGTTAAGATTATATTTAGAGAAACATTTAAGAGAAAGGGAGAGAGGAGACTGAGAGTCTACATAGAAGTGTCCAGGTGAAATGTTCCTGTTTAGATTATTTTTGTGGTCTTGGTTTTTGTATTAAGTGTTAATGTATTATTTATTTTGCACAAAAATTTTAAAAATTTAGATAGGATACATGGCACAAAATTAAGAATTCAATTGAAATCTAATTAGAGTTTCTTTCAGCTTACCTATTATTAAATATATAGATTATTATTTTTTGAGAATAAATTTTTTTTCATTTTTTTTTATAAAGATAGAAATTCTACTTTAACTTAATTTAAATATATATGTGTGTGAAAATCTTTCTTAGAGACTTGAACTCCGCTATTTACCCCCACACCCTATTAAGATAAGTAATTGTTGACATTTTGATATCGAAAAGACAACATTTAATGATTCCTACCTTGAGACAAAATGAATTGTACATATGTACGAAAGTTTACAATCGTGTATGCCTTAACCTACATAACCTTCATTAATAGGCTATAATAATAACAAAGAGAAAATGTTAAAGCTATTATCTATTTTACTATAAATATTTATAACTTGAAGTGAATATAAATGTGATTAATTTCATATCAACAGTGTAATAAATAAATTTATATATTAAATTTTAGTTGTACAATTTCAAATGATCTATACGTTGAACTCTTAAATTTAAAATTGCTATTTTATTTTATATTTTAATATTTTTTTTAGGGTGAATATTTTAAAAGTTTTTTTTTTAAGTTGATATATCAATTTGTGAAATGTGAACATCTATGTAATAAGATTTGTATTAAAAGTAGCATCACTCTAATAACAATAAGGTTAAACTATAAATTATACTCTTTAACTTTGAACTAATCTCATTTAGTCCTCTAAGCCTTTCTTTCTTCTTCTTCTTCTTCTTCTTTTTTTTTTTTGTATTTCAATCGATTAACTTTAATTTTTTTTTTTCAATGTAAATCTATTTCTTGACCTCCCACCATTAAGTCTAAACAAAACAATGCCATTTTTAACACACACACAAAAAAATATCTAGTAAACAAACAACAAGATTAAATAGAAGAATTAAATTATTTTTTTTTTTTTTTTATATAGTTAGGTAGATGAGATTTATCGATTAAAAATTTAAAATATATTTAGTTTCTCAATAGGTAAATATAGAGAGATAGTATTTACTTAGATCCAATATGGGGGATGTCACTCAAAAGCGGTAAATATTCATCAATAGCTAACAAACAAACCAAAAAAATAGGAAAATTATAAATTGTGGCCATTTTCAGAGAAATTTGTTTAGTTAATGAGCCTTTTTTTTTTTCCATAGTTTGTAATGCTCTTCAAAGTATACACTTAGTTATGTACGACTTTTAATGAAGCTAAGTATTGCTAGAAACAATGGTATCATAGAGCAGAAAATATGGTGAAACAAATGAAAGCTGTCAATGAAAGCTATTTATTTGTCTTAATTCGTGAGCAGATTTTGGTTTGGAAGATTTAAGGATGAATCTGAAAATATTTCATATGAGAACTATGTAGCATAATATAATAGTGGGTGAATGTCATGGTTGAGAGAGAAGATACTTTAAAGTTTGATTTGTGAGCCAAAGGATAATAATGAGTGCATGTCATTTGATAATTGTATCCTTGACCTTAAGCTTTGCAAATCAAATGTACCTAACTTAACCTTGACTCTTGAGGCATTCTCATTATCCATAGTTCAAGGCAAGCTCTGAGTTTTAAATTTTTTAAGAACAAACTTTTTCTCCTGAATGTTGTCATTCATGGTCATTTTATGTCATGTTGAACTTGATATTAGAATCATGTATGAGGCATAGCTCCTACATGCACCCATGGAATGTGGCTTATAGTGTAGCTCATTCGTCTTCTCAAAAAAAGTGAATACTAAGGTCCCTATTCAAGTGGAAGCCAAAGCTTTTTTGTGGGCACTGGAATTCGCAGGTCAAAAGTAGTTTTAGAATGTGGTAATTGAGGGTAATTCCAAAATTTGAGTTGAGTAGTGACCGATAGATCCAAATTAGTGCACTGGAGAACTATTAATTTTGTTGTTGAAGTCAGATTGCTATATGCAAGATTTGACTGGCTGGCATTTAATTGGGTGTATAGGAATGCTAACAAAGCTACACGTCTTAGCAAGATGGTCCCTTAGGAAATGTTGTCTTGGCATGACTAATTCTATTTTTACGTTTATTATTCTAAATGTTAATTTCAATTTATTTTTTAGTTCATAATCAATTAGCAAACAATATATATACACACATTTTAAATTTACCGTGCATATGCAAGGAGTTACACACTAGTAATAATAATGAAAAGAAATTCTCAAAATTAATAAGTAATATCTTTCAAATATTTCGGTGTTAGAATATATCTTATCACGGTTTTAAGATTATCATATATATATATATATACACACACCATTCCACCAGTGATTATAATTATATAAGATAAATTGACATGAAAATGTAGTAGATAATAATTTCGAATACTTTTTTAATATAAAAAAGTAATTATTTTATCTTAAGTGAAATTATTTAGTAAATCTAATGTATTATACTCTCCTCTAACATTAGAGCGATTAGATCACACATACCTATAAATCCCACACACAAAACCTACTTTTAGTTATGAAGGAGTAGTACACTACATGCATGTACCTAATAATGTCTCATATCTTACACACAAGGAATGAATGCATTTACCATATTGTTTTGAAATGTAAATGTTGCTTTAGCATGATTATAATTATATAAGATAAATTGACATGAAAATGTAGTAGTTTATAGTTTTGAATATTTTTTAATATAAAAAGTATTTATTTTATCTTAAGTGACATTATTTAATTAGTAAATCTAATGTATTATATTCTCCCCTAACATTAGAGTGATCAGATCACACACCTATAAATCCCACACACAAAACCTACTTTTAGTTATGAGGGAGGAGTAGTACCCTGCATGTACGTAATAATTTCTCATATCTTACACATAAGGGATGAATGTATGTACTATATTGTTTTGGAATGTTAAATGTTGCTTTAGCTTGATTATAATTATATAAGATAAATTGACATGAAAATGTAGAAGTTTATAGTTTTTAATGTTTTTTAATAAAAAAAAAATGAAATTATTTTATCTTAAGTGACATTGTTCAGTACAGTACATCTAATGTATTATACTCTCCCCTAACATTAGAGTGATCAAATCACACACCTATAAATCTCACACGCAAAACCTACTTTTAGTTATGAGGGAGGAGTAGTACATTGCATGTAAGTAATAATGTCTCATATCTCACACAAGGGATGAATGTATGTACTGAATTGTTTTGGAATGTAAATGTTGCTTTAGCATGTGTGTTTCTCATCTTTCCATATCATGTAACTGTTTTTATCCCATGTCCAAAGATAGAACTATTTCCTTCTCTCTCTCTCTCTCTCTCTCTTACGCATTCGTTTTTCTTCTACCCATCACATGACTGAAAAACCAGTCAAATCTAACTTTGATCATGAGATGAAAATGAAACGCAATTGAGGAATAACAAATTAGTCAGAAGCGGACGTGATTGTAAGTCTGTAATGTTGTGGGTCCAATTGCAAAAACCCACCCCCACGGTTATCTTGCTTTGTGATGTGTAAATGAAGTAATTTTTTTCACAACAAATTTCACAATTGTCGAGTTGATCGACCGTAATTGATGAAGAAAAATTGATTAGCTTATGAAATATTAGTTGTGTCTACCACTCTTCCCTTATAGTCGATTAATTCAATAATTGTAAAATTTGTTGTGAAAAAAGTTATGTCTAGATTATCAAAAAGACTTGCTTGTACAAGTTGTAAGGATCTTTGTGTCATTTGCTACACCCACAATCTCATTCCCAATTTCCCATCCATTCAAGTGAAATGGTACATTGGTAATTTGGAGCACAAAAAGGCACATATGGCTCAACCGCTACCAAAAAGATTGGCAAATGGGCGATCAAGTTGCTAGAGAAGTTGCTAGAGAAGCATTAAGATAAGGATTTACACTCATTTTCTTGTGGTTAGACTGAATTGAAGGAAGAAAAATTGGACCAATTCCCTTTCTTTTCTATACATTTTATTTAATTAATTTGTTCTTTTAAAAGTTAGCCAGCGTTTACTCTTACTTCCATGCCCCGCCAAATCAGCCGTGTTTCTGTAACAATTTGCTTTCTTTAATTTATAACCTTTCGCTAGCTTTAAGTCTTTAACGTGACTCACTTTTTCCTGGTCCAAGCACTGAGGGTCAGGGCTAAAAAACTTGGACCCTCAAACCCTGTAGCACATGATCCGCAACATGGGCATAATTCATGCTTGCAGTCTGAGGTCTGGGTCCTACTGATGTATACCTGGATGATATGGACGTTGATGTGGAGCCATCAAAATGTTCATGCATGACTTCCTTGATGTATGAGTACTCCTCACTTTACACTTTCCCTTTCAAATTCACGCTTGTAGCGGACTCTAATTACAATAAATCATATCAGTAAATAGGAAAAAGAATAATGAAAAAAATATTACATCCTTAACAATACTTTTAAAACTTTTGAAAGTTTAAGACAAGACTTCCGTCCAATGCTATAATACACTACGTTAGAAGATATCTTATCTATAAAAAATATTTATTCTCCTTTTAACTGTATGTGGGTCTTACACAATTATAATTATAAAGCCAATAAACTGTAAAAAATGGACATTCGAGACCAAAATGTAATAATCTTTAGACATTTATCTTGACTTCGTCGTGTAATCTCAAAGTTTTACCCACTTGATAATTTTTTTTTCTATTTCTTTTTTTAAGTTTCTTTTCTTTTCTTTATTTTATTTTATTTGATTTTTTTTTTTTTTACCTTGAAACTTCACCCACTTCTTTCAGCTAGATTTGATTCTTTCTCTTTTTTTAAAAACTCCTTATTATCACCGGCTTCCTTCCACTTGACATTTTAAAAATATATGACCATAGTGGGGAATTAACAAAACCAATTCAAGGCCTTCCATAGAGCAAACCTTAAATAATCAATATGTACTTCCAAAAAAACCTTAAACAATCATGCAACTTGCCGCCGCTTTTGGATTGTTAGCAATATTTTATAATGTCTTTCTTGTTAATTAACAATTATGATTTCTTATACCCAAAGGTAATCTCCGATAGTAAGCTACTTTTAGCAAGAGTTTAGATCATTTTCATGATTTTCTGTTTCTTTGTTTGTGTTTCAACTAGTGGGGTTGGTATAAGATTTATGGATAGCTATTGTGTTTTCAATATATAAGATGAGAAACAACGTGGGAATCATTTCAGTTTCATCAGACAACAACATAGGGTGAAATTCAAAAGACGTGCATCTATATATGAACCCGATGCTAAGCTTTCTCTGGATTGTGACGGCAGGGTGTCATTTTCATAAATCGTATAATGGAAAATTACGAGGTAAAAATCTTAACGAAATTGCCTATTGCCTTAGGAGAAAAGCTCGTACAAAGGTTTGGTGCAGTTAAAATTAAAGAAGGATAAGAAAGTATTAAGATAGTATCTGCTTATGTGAAAAGGATAAAAAAGGTAGTAAAAGATACATTTTTTTTTGGTTTTATGTGAATGCTTGTGCAAATTTCACATCAATTCCAAAATGTAAAGAAAGTGAGTAGTTGATTCAATTCAATTTATGATTATAAGTATTTCATGATAGAGTTAGTTGGAAACTCTAAAAAAATCTTAAACCTTGATATGATATCTAGTTTTAAAAAAATAATAATAATAGTAAACAATAGTTTTATTAAAATGACTGAATATCAGAAAGTACATGAGTAACAATACCATTAGGGCATTTATCTAACCAAACATAGATCTTAACCTATTATTAGAGACATAGCTAAAGCATAAGTAGATAAATTACAATATTGAGGTACGCTATATAGTGAAAGTGAATTTAGAAACCAATTGATTTATTTTAAGTCCATTAACCAACTTGATTAGTAAGTTCAATTATGCAATGGGTTCCAATTCAATTAATCATGTGCACAACTATATAAAAAATAATAAATATTGTGAAAAAGTAAATAAAACAACGACATAGTTACGAAGTGAAAACCCGATTATTGGGTCGTTGCACGGAAGGTGACGTGTAGCACATTACATGGTAAAAGATATGGCATGGGTAATGTACTTGGTTGGTTACAGATTTGACATTTGGCATAGAGTATGTGGTGAGGTGTTATCCCTCCAATTCCCTCTAATTTTAATAATGTGTCAGTACCTTCGTCTAAATATAGGAAGAAATTGGATGAGATCATTTCCCGGGTTATTGGAATGTGAAAACTTGTGAGGCATGCATGTGGAGACGATAAGAGGGGCCTGACTCGTGAGAGCTCCTATAGCTAGCTAGCGACAAGTGGTAGCGCACTAGCGTGTGGGCTAGTTTGACAGAACACTTTGGCTGCACATGTGAAGGTATTTTAGGATGAGTTTCACAACATTTTGTAGCTCGGACTTCAGATCTTTCAAGTTATGTGATTAATAAGTAGTCTCACGAAGAGATTCGGAAGGTTAACATCTAATACATACAAACCATAGCAGGGAGATTTGGGTTGTGACCAGTGAGTTTATGTTCTGTACCGCTCAGGGGCGGAGCCAGGATTTTTTGTTTGGGGGGGCCAAATTTTTTTACTAATATATTAGTCTTGAGTCAAGATAAACAATCACACACATGCGTAAACGCACATACACAAATATAAACATTAATATTTTGATACTAGAGTAGGTCATAATTTATGAATATATTGTGAATAAAATTAATAACTTTCACATATGTATATTCGCAAGATAATTTTTTAGGAGAATTTATCATCTTTTAAACTCCAATACTATACAAAGATATTAAACATGTACAAAAAACGAATTAGAAAAAACAAAAACTATCTTGTCTCTATAACTTCTAGACTAATTGACAAATTCTATTAGTTTTTAAGAGCATCATTGGACTAACTCAAACATTTGGGGGGCTAACTTGTACAAAAGCAGTCTAGTTTGATATTAAATATGTATAAAAAATGAATTAAAAAAAAAAAAACAAAAACAAAAACTACCTTATCTCTATAACTACTAGACTAATTGATAAATTCTATTGGTTTTTAAGAGCATCATTGGACTAACTCAAACATTTAGAGGGCCAACTTCTATTTTTGTAGCTAAATATTTAGATTTTTAATACTTACATATAATAAAAAATAATTTTTTTAAATTTTGGGGGGGGCCATGGCCCCCCCAAGCCTTGCTGTAGCTCCGCCCCTGGTACCGCTCGAACTAGACTGATTAAAGGTGGAATAAACCTGGAATTTGCTGGGTTAAGTTGAATTCGGATGGGTCCTCTTTGGGAAATTTGGGTTTGGCTAGTGGAAGGGGCCTTATCTGAGACCATAATGGGGCTTGGATAAAAGACTTCACTCGTTTTATTGGGATTTCTGTCAGTGTTGATGTAGAGTTATGGGCTCTAAGGAAAGGGTTTATAATGTATACAAATTTGAATTTAGGGGTAGTGGAAATTGAATTAGATGTTAAAATTGTGTTTGATTGGGTAGCTGAGGAGTATAGTAATAATTTATATCATACTTTTCTTATCTTGGATTGCAAGATTCTCATTAGTTAGATTCTTTAAATGAAGATGAGTCACTGCTTCTATGAAGCAAACAAGTATGCTGATGTCTCGGCCAGAAAAGGTCCAATTCTAGATCAAGAAATTATGTATTTTGATAGTCTGTTTGTGGACTTATATTTGCTTTTGTTTTATAAATTTATATTTGTTTTTGTTTTATAACAATATGGGTCTGTATTATGAAAGATCGTAGTCATCTGAATTCTATTGTTGTTGATTCTGTTCGTTAATGCTATTTGGATTTACCAACCAAAAAAAAAAAAAAAGGTACAAACCATGCTAAACCAGTAGTAAATGCATTGTTATTGGAGGAAGACGCTACTAAAGTAGAACACTAGAAAAGATAAAAGGAATGCAAAAGAGAGCAAGGGTCTCATTCATAATCTTAACTCTGATATCATGTAATCAAAAATCAATATTTTATTCTGCATTGCACTCTTTTTTTTTTGCTGATTTTTTTTTTTTTTTGCTGAATTCTGCATTGCACTCTTAAACTGTACAAAAGGGGTATTTATATAATACGGAAAGTACAATAAACTTTTTTTTTTTGATGAATGGAAAGTACAATAATAGAGACTAATAACATTGATATTTCGGATAGACGTTCTCTTTGCTATATTCAAGTCAAGCATTGGAGTACTAACCCAATCAAATGCATTAAGCTAGCTAGCTAGAAAGGCATATATGCTTCCGTGGCTCAAGAGAAACTCAAAAAAGTAAAAAAGAGAGTAAAATATATATGCTGATGCTCCTGTACCAATTACCTAGTGATTCAGTGAACACTATACATTACGTTATCTAATGACTGTGGCAATGTGCAGATATATATATATATATATATATGCATGCCTTTGATTCAATGGACTCAGATGCTTCCCCAGATATTACTGGATAGTGTTGTATTCTTGGACCATAGAAACTGAACTCAGAGTCCTCTCCTCTTGTCGATACAGTTGTATATAGGTTGTCTGGTATATATAGCTAGGTTGTCTAGGTATATATAGCTAAGATTCCAAAACCGTACTGGTTGTTTTCTTTAATTTCTTTCCTATATATGAATATGATTATGAATATATGGACACTGACCAACGAATTGACCTCTCATGCAAGCACGGGAAGGCAATTTAAGCAAAGAATGGACTTATGTTTGCTTTTGTTTTATGACACTGTAGGTTTGTATTATCGGAAGTGTAGTTAAGTAGTTTTCTGAATTTTGTTGTTGTTGATTCTGTTAATATTATCCGGATTTACTAAAAAAAAAAGAAGAAAGAATGGATGGCTTAAATAAAAGGATAGATTTTTTCTCAAAATAATAATCCCGTTAACTGTTAACTATTATATAAACCACATGATTTATTAAATTATTTAACATATCACATGATTATGTGCATAATATAATTTATTGAGTTGTCACTTAATGGATAAGAGGAAACATTGATGTCCTAAAAAAAATGTTCTTCCTTTATTTCTCTCTCATCTTTGTTCTACTTTGTAAAACACACGCGTGTTGCTATTAGAAGTTAGAACCACAATATACAATGGATTGCATAAATTAAGTCATTTTACGTACTAATACCAGGGGCGGAGCCAAAAATTTTTGTCTAGGGGGGCCGATTTGTGTTGCTAAATTATTAGTCAATACAAACTTTTATACACATACACAAACACATGTACCTATATACATATACAAAAAATTAGTATCTTTCATAATAAATCCTTAAAATTAAATGCTTCATAGAATTAAATTAATCTTTCACCATCTTCCATAGTAAAATTCTTACAATTTTCATTTTTAATATAAGTTATCAAATTTTCTACCGTTGTGAGTAAAAAAAATTCAATTGAATTAATGAAGTGTTCACAGACATAAATAATCCAAAATTTTAAAAAATACAAGAACACATTTTACCATAAAAAATGAATTTGAGAAACAATACATTCTCTATAACTACTAGACAAATTGGACAATCTTTTTTAAGAACATTATTGGACCAACTCAAATAGTTGGGGGGGGGGCAAGTCCGATTTTTGAGGGCTAATTATTAAAATATTAAATATTTCTATATAGTAAAAAAAAAATTCAAAAATTCATGCCCCCCCCTCCCTAACATGTAGCACCCCCCCCCCCCCCCCCCCCCAAAACCTAACATGTAGCTCCGCCCCTAACTACTAATTAAAATCTCAATCCTGTGGAAGAGAACTCAGGCCTGGAATTCACAAACTATGAAAGAAATAACTCTCTTCTTCTTCTTCTTCTTCTTCTTCTTTGTTTTGAGAATATAGATAGGAATTCTAGGAAGAATCTAATACCAAACACTTATTCTTCTTCTTCTTCTTCTTCTTTTTTCAGACTAATATATATAATAGGGAATAGAAAAAAACGCGACATTTTCTTCTAGGAACCTTCTTTTAGTTCCATCAGGAAAATATTGTTTGTTTGAAATTTTCATTGTCTTTCACATTTGATGATGGACGATTCTCTCTTTTTCAAAGCTGTGTTTGAACGTCTTTCATTACAAACCACCAGCTTTTAACCAACACAAAGTCTTTGTTAATATATATATATATATATACACAAAAGAAAAAATGAAAAAGAGAAAAGCCTTATAAGCTACCAATACAAAAAAAGAAATGCTCCTTTTGGATGGTTTTGAATATTGTTTATAGAGCTTATCATCCTCTACTTTTTCTCTAGTTAATTAAATTAAGAGAGAAGCAAAATTAATCTTAAGAACACCACTTTTTCACAAATTACTAAAATGTTAAAGGTTTTTTTTTTTTTTTTTCTTCTTCTAAATAAGTAAAGGGAGGAAGTGGGGTTCGAAACTTTGAATGTCAGACATTGCGCACCATAGAAGGTGTTGAAACCTCCAGACTAATGCTTGAACTCCTTATTGAGATAGAACAAGATTCCTTTCAATTTCATTGAAAAATAAGTAAGTTCATTTCATAATTAAAATTTTATTTATTGAGTGTCCACAAAAATGAGAGAATTCATTTCATAATTAAGATTTTATTTATCGAGTGCTCATGTCATTTAAAATTATAAATGATGTGCTATGAATATCACATTTTTTATTCATAATAATTAATCTAAACTATGAAATGCATCAATATCAAAAGGAGAAGAGGATTTTTTTTTTTTCAATAGATGTGTTAATTAATTATTTTTTTAATACATATGATAGAAATTGAACCTATGACATTAATTTCATATGATTGCTTCATCTTCAAACCAAGACACCTAAATCATTTGTTTTTTTTTTTTTTAAAGAAATTATAAATGGATTTTTTTTAATATAAATAAGATTTGAACTTAGATATTTTATTTGAGGACAATAGACTTTACATTGAGATAATTAAAAATCTACATTATGATGCTAAGTTGCTGTTAAGTTGCTTTTATACCGACTTGTCATTTAACCATTTTTATTATTCCCTAATTACAACATATCATATATATTAATTCAACCATTATAAAAATAAAATAAAAATTGTATCCTAAAATTTATTTAAGACAACAATAAAAGCAAAACAAAACATCATCATCATAAAATTATTATTATCATTAAGTAGATAAGAGTTGAACCAAAAATTATATCCTCTTTCTCTACCTTGTTGTAATATTGAGTTAGTATTATTCGTGGAAAAAAAAAATTCATGGTGGATAAATTAAAAAAAGGACAATTTCGACGTGGCATTATATGATTGTCCAAGACATTCATCATTTGGAAGAGAAAAACAAGCGGTGATAATTTCTGACCAGTCCGCGCAAAGAATACAACGACACGGCCGCTCTCTCTCTCTAGAAATTTCCCTTCCCTCTTAAGCAAAAAAACAAAAAAAAAGAGGAGAGAGAGAGAGAGATCAGAAAAATCGAGCAGGTCAAATCAACGCCATGGATCAGATATTGAACAAGGTCGGCTCGTACTGGTTCAGCCAGAGAGCTAACAAGGAGATCAACTCCGTCGGTGATGATATCAACGTGAGCTCTCTCTCTCTCTCTCTTGAATTGAATTCGTGATTTTGTTTAAATTTCTGTTATAATATCGATCTGCTTGAAGAAATGTTAATTAAATTAGGGTTTTTAATGATTTCTGTTTAGGGAAATTGTTCGGTAGTTTGAATTTGATACTTAACACTAGATTTTAATTTATGGGATAGTAATTCAAATAACGTAAATTTGTAAATCAATGTGATTTTATCACATTTTTGGTAACCACTATGCACAAATTGTTCAGTCTAGCTACATCTTTCTAACATTTAGGTCAATTTTTAATGATTTCTGTTAAGGGAAATGGTTTGGTAGTTTGAATTTGATAATTAACACTAGATTTTAATTTATGGGATAGTAATTCAAATAACGTAAATTTGTAAATCAATGTGATTTATCACATTTTTGGTAACCACTATGCACAAATTGTTCAGTCTAGCTACATCTTTCTAACATTTAGGTCAATTTTTATACTAATGTGATATTGCTGGAAGATGGGTATTTTTTTTTAATAATTAAAAAAATTATAATCTTTATGTATTAAATTTTTAAATAAATAAGGAAATAAAATTTGGATTAAGATTCCATTCCATTCATTGTGAAATGAGTTGATTGGATTTTGCCACGTCGGCCGTAATAGATACCAAAGCGGTGTTAGTCAATGTTTGTTTAAATGCTGATGATGTGGCAAAATTTGATCCACTCGTTTCACGACGGAGATGGATAGGATTTCAAGAACGTCATGTTCTCAAGTTACCCTAAGAACGCTAGATGTCTACAGGTGTTTACTTGTAGCAATGGGATGTTGGATGAAGCATTAGTTGTGGGGGGTTTGTAAATGAGTGTTTCCATTTACATAGTAGTTAGGATCCCGGGGTTTCTTTCCTTGTTTTGTTGTGCAATGTGCTTCGCCTTCGTGTACCACTTTGCAAAAGTTTCGAAATTAGGTGTGGAACTGAAATTAAGTGAATGAATCACTCTAATTTTATGGTTGCCTTTCATATTATATTGTTTAGCGAGCAGTGCTCTGGTGATCTTCTCAGTGCACCATTGGCTGATGAAGGTCCCAGTCAGATGCATCCATGTGCTTAGGAATGCAATGTGTTTAATTCTTTTTCATTTTCATATAGACAAATACAGCTTTGTTTCTATATATGAAATGCATTCTGGATATGATCATTGCTTTTTTTCTTGAGAAATTAAAAGATAAATCAGTATGTGAAAATAATAGAGAATGACTATAAGACACCAAACATGAGAAGCAAAAGATACAGAAGTTTCCATGAACCAAGGTTGACCTTCAATCTTTCTAAGTCTCTCTCGGTTCAATCTAAGCTT
Organism: Quercus suber; assembly: GCF_002906115.3. Taxonomy (NCBI): domain Eukaryota; kingdom Viridiplantae; phylum Streptophyta; class Magnoliopsida; order Fagales; family Fagaceae; genus Quercus; species Quercus suber. Next base: position 514,271 of record NW_027069854.1, on the reverse strand, counting down.
TTATTTCTAAGTTTCAATTAAACATACTGATGAAAAAAAGTTTCAGTTAAACACAATTTCATATCCATGGGTGATGCCAGCATCAACTTTGGTAAAATGTTTAACTGGATTAGCTTGAAAAAAGATTTGTTTACATGCACCAATGGTGCATGTTAAGACATGGCCAAGCACATACAGCTTCTTATTTTGCACACTACTGTTGTTGCTTGATTTATTTGAGGTATACTTCTTACTGACGTTTTTTCTACTGCAATTAGTCTCTGTCGACCAGTATTGAAGGAGGTACAAAATGGTTGGTTAATAAACTCAAAGGTTTGTGCTCTGTACATCATTTGCACTCTTTTATTCCTTTGTATGTAAAAGATATATACTTTTCTTATTCTATAAATTAACTCTGTGAATATTGTTGATTTTGCTACAAATTAAGTTACTAGAACACTGGCATATTGGTATTTGGTATACAACTTGTTCAGTGATGAAGATTGGTGTTTCAGTTGTCACTTACAACATGATTTATTTTGTGTCTAAGCCTAGGCTTTCATATTCTCTAATTCTCTTAAGTCTCCATAGACAAACTAGATTCCCTTTCTTGGTAATTCTAATGTTTTTAGAACATGAAAGAAGAGCAGTGTGATATCAGATTTGACATTGATGAAATTCAGGAGGTAAGATTAGGATTTAGGATATACGAGAATGCATTCTTCACTGCTGTGCTATAGGGACTTTATAAAACAGAATTTTTACCTCCCAAAACCCACTCTGCATTTAACATTGCCATACATTCCTCTAACCTGTTGTCAATATTTTCTGTGCAGGAAAAATGCAAAAGCCATTGCCAGAACTCCTAAAGGAGTATGACATGGCTGTAGGGATCTTCCCTCGTGATGCCACAAACTATGAGTTCACTGAAGCAACAGGGAAGCTTATAGTCTACATACCAGCGGTCTGTGAAGTGGGCTACAAAGACTCATCTGTGTTGCGTTTTTCCACCATCGTTTCCGGGTATCTGGAAAAAGGAAAGCTAACAGACATAGATGGGATTAAGACAAAGGTGATGATATGGGTAAAAGTGACCGCTATTTCATCTGATGGATCAAAGCTACATTTCACAGCCGGTATGAAGAAAAGCAGGAGTAGAGAGGCTTATGAGGTTCTTAGAGATGGTGTAACTATAGATAAGTTCTAAAGCAGAACATGCTTGTGTGGTAATATGTTCATATGCTCATATGCTGTGGCTGTATTTCAGGCCTCCTTCATTGTAAGGACGAAGACCTGTTGAATCAAACCATAAATGTTTCCTCCTGTGGAAGTTGAATGGCTGTGATGCAGTGGATATTATTTTATTGCTTAAAATGTATTTTATGTTTTCTTTTTGCGTTTTTATTCTGTGAGATAAGGCTAATTCAGAATAGGTCAAGGCAGTGAGGGGGTAGCATTTCTTTTAAGCACTAGGTGAAAGGTGATGGTCTTTTCAACCCCTGCAAGACTGCCACCAATATGAACTTGAACCCGATGAACAGCACGAACTACATTTGACTAACATATTTTGGTTTGGGTAGTGATTATTACACACTTGTTAATGTATATTCACTATACACATACAGCCACGGCTGAAATCGTGTATTGAAAACATGATTTCAAAGAGTGTGTAACATCAAGCGTGTAACAAGATTTTCTCATTTTATGTTGCTGTATTCATGTTGAGTCATCTTATTAGTCACATCATACTTAAAAAAAAAAAAACATTTTTCTTTATGATTTTCCTTTATTTTATTTTTTCTTTTTTGAGAAATAGTATTGTGATGTATTAAAGTAAGGAATATCAGCTAAATCAGCATGGTAATAAGACAGTACATCAGATGGAACATTTTCCATCCATATTACACAATTTGAAAAATTAACTGCTAATTGAGCCAAGTTGTATGTAATTGTGTTGCCCTCTCTCTTAGTGTGAGAGTAAGGCAATTTAGAAAAACTTGTAGATACATTTAAAGAGTCTTGTATCAGCAAGCCAAAAGGAGCTAGCCTAGGGTTCTTAGAGTTCAAAGTTGTCATCACCAGTGAAGAGTTGCCCTTCAGTATAGCCTCTGAAATACCCATTTCTCTAGCAAACTCGAGAGCCTTGTTGGCAGCCAAAGCTTCAATCTCTATAGGCTGGAGTTGTTGAGGAACCCAAGTAGCCATGGAAACTATAACAAGACCTTCCCTGTCACGAACAATAACTCCCAGGCCAGAGCATTTATCTTTGGCAAATATGCCTCCGTTGAAATTGATTTTAAACGTTCCCTGAGCAGGTGGTTTCCATCGGATTCTCATCTTTGGTCTATTGGTAGTTGGCGCCGTTTTCAGAGCTTTGAACTCCACATACCAGCCCCTTGAGAGAGATGGTTTAGAGGACAGTGGGATTCCTGGGTTCTCACCTAATTTCTTTGGTGCCAAATGGACCAAATGGTGAATGCAAACAGGACTGGGTTCCTTTGGTGATCAAATATCGAGGCCAAGAGCTCGCTGAAATTAGAGAAACACCGTTGGTTCCGAAAGATCCATATATTATTTGCTCCCCAAACTCCATCCAGCTCTTTGCAGCTCCACACCACGTGCAAAATATCTTCATTTTCTTCCTTGTAGTGATCATAGCTCTGCTTTGAAATAATTGTTCGATGCACTAGATTGCACTTTGATGGGAGTGAATTACAATAGGCCCTCCAAATAATATTCCTTACTTTATTTGGGCATTCAAGAGCCCAAATCTTCTTCCACAACCTTTTTTTATGGTCTTGATTCTTTGCCACCTGAAAACCAACTTCATCCTCCTTCTAGAATCGATAGCTCGTTTTGCAACTATATCTCCCATCATGCTCCCACGACCAATACATGATGTCTTTCGTTTCATTCCTAACCAACAGAATATTTTTTATTTCTTCAGCTTCTTGTGGAGCAAAAATCCCATCCACCATTGTTACATTCCACATTCTAGTTCCTTCATCAATTAAGCAATCAACTGTAACTTCTTCCATTATATCTACCATTGGGGAGAGTATCTTGGTTGGATGTTTTCGGGGCAGCCAATGGTGCTGCCAAATTTTGATCGATTTACCATTCCCCACCCTCCAACAAGCACCATCTAGGATAACATCACGACCATGTAAAATACTATTCCAAGCGTAGGAACCCGTACTTGATTCCTTGGCTTCTAAAAGAGAGTGATTACAGAAGAACTTTGCCTTAAAGACTTTGTAGAAGAGAGTTTCCTTGTTATGCAAGAGCTGCCAAGCTTGTTTCGCCAAAAGGGCGTCAATGAAGTGAGCCAAGTCGTGAAAACCCATGTTGTCTACTATTTTGGACTTAGTCAAATCACTCCATCGGATCCAATGAATTTTCCTTCTATTGCCCCTTTGTCCCCACCAAAACTTCTTTATCATTACCTTAATGTCATCACAAAACCCCAATGGTAATTTAAAGCACCCCATAGCATAAGTAGGAATAGCTTGGATCACAGATTTGAGGACCTCCCTCCCGGCTTGTGAGAGCAATTTTCCCTCCCACTCTTGGAGTTTTCTCCTAACTCTCTCTTTTATGTAATTGAAGCTAGCCTTTTTTCCCCTAACCACAAAGGAGGGAAGACCCAAATATTTCTCTTAAGACTTCACTTCTTGAACTTGAAGGAGATTCTTTATGCTTGATTTTGCTTCATCTGTGGTGGACTTGCTAAAGAAGATTGCGGTCTTGTCTTTGTTGATCTTTTGCCTTGACCAAGATTCATATTCACCAATAATTTCAACACATTGTTGCAATCCTCAAAGATGGACCTGCAGAAAAGCAAGCTATCATTTACAAAAAAACAAGTGTGTTAGTTTAAGGCCTTGTTTGCACAAGGAAAAGCCCTTAATATCCCCATTTCTAGCCGAGTGTTTAATGAGAGCATGAAGTCCTTCCGTACGTAAAAGGAAAAGGAAAGGAGATAGGGGGTCTCCTTGTCTAATTCCTTTTTTGGGATGGATCATTCCAACTGGCTCCCCATTTACCATGATAGAGTACGACACCGTTTTCACATAACTCATCATGAGAGCGACCCATCTAGCACAAAAACCCATTTTCTCCATTAGCCTCTCCAAGTACACCAATTCCACTCGATCGTAGGCTTTACTCATGTCTAATTTGATAGCCATAAAACCATGGTTTCCTGAATTTTTGTGCTTCATATAATGAAAAGTCTCAAATGCAACCATAATATTGTCTGAGATAAGTCTTTCCTTAGTAAAAGCAGATTGATGTTTAGTAATTAAGGAAGGTAAAAATTTCTTCAACCTATTTGCTAAGACCTTAGAGTAAATCTTATAGAGGACATTGCAAAGACTAATAGGGCGGAATTCAGACACAAGTTCAGGATTAGGTATTTTAGGGACAAGAGTAATGAGTGTATGGTTAATAGGTTTGGGTAGGATACCTGAGTTTAGCCATAAGAGAATGGCTGAAGTAACATTATGCTGCATTGTCGACCAAAAATGTTGATAGAACAACGGTGGCATACCATCGGGGCCCGGCACTTTTAGAGGTGCCATTTGATTCAAGGCTTCCTTAACTTCTAGTTTTGTAAATTCCTTCACTAATTCAATATTCATCTCATCTGTAACCATGCATGGGATTTTCTCAAGAGAATCAACTTCTAGAATTGGGTTAGAGGTGGAAAAAAGTTCTTTGTAGTAATTCTCCATCACATGCCCAATTTCATCTTGTTCAGTTAGCCAAGCTCCATTCCCGTTTCTTATTCCTCTAATTAGATTCTTCCTAAATCTCTTTGTTGCCTTATTGTGAAAAAAAGCTGTATTATTGTCACCTTTACTAAGCCACAACACCTTCGATCTTTGACACCACATCTTTGATTCCTGATCTTGCAGCAAGTTAGTCTCCATTCTTAAGCTCCTAACCTAAGTATTGTTCCCAACTCACCATAGCCTCATTCTCGGCCAAAGCTAATTGGTTCTTTTTAATCTCCAATTCCCTCCTCATGTGCCCAAATTTGTGTTTGTTCCACCATGTTAACTCTTTTTCACATTTCGCCACTTTTTTCAGAATGGTTAATGCTTGGATTTGGATCCCTTGTGCTACTCCACACTTCCTCAACCATTTCCCCACAAGTAGGATTCGATAACCACATTTTTTCAAATTTGAAACACCTCTTTCTCCTAGGTTTAGGCATCCCTAACAAATTGATCGATAGAGGAGAGTGATCCGATGACATACAACTAAGGTGATGTACCCTAGTTCCTGGGAATTTTTGAAACCAAGAATTTGTAGCCAAGCACCAATCCAAACTTATTCTTATGGAATGTCCATCAACATAATGTTTTGCCCGCGTGAACTTAGGCTCCACATACCCCAAGTCCATGAAGCGACATTCATCAATCACATCTAGAAATAGTTGCATTTGATTATGGTCTCTAGGTGCCCCACCCCACTTTTCTTCTTGACGAACAATTTCATCAAAATCGCCATCGCAAATCCATGGAATGTTCAACCTAGAATTTAAGCTTCTTAGTTTACTTCATGCTTCATTCCTCCTATGGGTTTTGGGATCTCCGTAAAAACCAGTGAATCGCCATACATTTTCAGTGTTCCCATTGATGATCCTATCAATATAATACCTGTGGGAATCAACAACATCAATGTTAATAGAATTTTTCCAAAATAATACTAATCCACCACCTCTATTAAGCCTTGGAGTCACCCACTTCTGGTCAAAATTAATCTTGCTCAAAGTACGATCTAGCCTTGCTTCATCTGTCCATATTTTGGCTATAAACACTATAGAGGAATCTTTTGTCTGTATCAATCGTACAAGCTTATTCTCTGTACGTGGGTTTCCAAGCCCGCGACAGTTCCATAATAATAGACTCATTGCTTTTGGTAGGGCTGGTAACCAGCCTTTGCCAATATCTTATTTTTTGTTACACCTCCTTGAGAAACTTTTCTTTTTTTTGGTAACTCAGTTTGAGTTATTGTACTTCCTACACTTCTTTTTTCCCCCACTGCTTCAGACATACCCATATCTGATACCACCCCTATTTTGGTAAGCCTTTTCTAAGTACTTTCAGCGTGCATGTAATTGACAAGAAAGCTGGGAATCTCAGCCAAAGGGACTCGTGATGATGCAGACAAGAGAGCTGCATGTGCTACCTGGCTTGGCACATTTGATTCATTAATGCTAGGATGGTCAACATCATTTTCCTTTCTTGTGTTAACACCAAACCCGAATGTCACTATAGCTTTTGAATCATACTTTTATATTTCCTTATCTATCTCCCCAAGTACCTCCTCAAAAGACTCGGCTAACACCTTTTTTGCTGCTAACCCAATCTGTTGTAGCATCACATCCTCCATGATTCCCTCTTCATTTGACAACCGTGACTCCTGCTGATACAACCCCTAAAAATCCGGTTCTGTGTTCTCTCCCTCACTGGCTTCGAGGTTTTCCTTTTCAAGCCTAATAATTTTTGATAGTGTTTTACCTGTGTGAACCACCACCACCGGTGGCTTCTTGGCTGTGCTGGTTTTTTCCGTCGACGTACTCGATTTTTTACTAGTAAAAAAACTGAGAACTTTGACCATATATCTCTGGGTTGGCACAAATGGTGCTGCCTTAAGCCAAGGACCAAAATGCTGGGATTTGGATGAGAGGCTTCCTTCACTTTCAACCTAAAGGTCACAGTCACGATCGTCGTGCGTCATACAGCCACACCAGAAGTAAAGGCTTGGAAGCCTTTCATATTTGAAGGGCACCAACAGTTCCTTACCATTATCCAGCGAGATAACCAGCCCCCTGCACAATGGTTTGGAGATGTCTATGGTTACTCAGACTCGCATGAAGTTATCGCCTTCTGTTTCTTCTTCATCAGTCCCTTTAGTCACCGTTCCAATCACTTCACACAATTGTTCAGCTATCTTCCTTGTCCTAAATCTGATTGGGAGGTCGTGTACTTGCACCCAGAATGTCACCTTATTAAACTCCGTATCACCCACATTTGTTTCCTTACCATACCGTTGCAGTACCATTAAACATTTGTCAAAGCTTCAAGGCTTTGCTGCCATGATTTTCTCCATCTCACTCTTATCATCAAACGTAAACAATACCACATGCTCACTCTCCTTTTTGATTTAGAAGCCATTTTTTGATCTCCAAATGGGTGTGAAGGTCTTAGCTATGGCGTCTATGTTAAGAGCTCTTTTAGTCAAGAACTTAGCTGCTAAAATAAACTCCGTCTTCGCCTGTTCCTCCTTCATGCAAAAGTTTGATCCTTCACATTCCGAAAGGGTTAGGCTGTTCCAAGTTTTTGTGAGTTCTTCCATCCTATACTAATATATCTTTCCCAAAATCCCTGAAGAAAAACCACTAAAGCCTCAAGGTAAACCTGTTACCTTAGGGGACAAAGACACCTTCTACAGAAGGGACAACTATTCTACACTCTAGGAGGAGATGGAGACCCACCCTTCACTAGCAGAGAGAAACTTTAATTAGATATTCCATGGTAGAAATCTTTATGATTTTTCTATTTTACTTTATATAAAATAATTAGATATGGACTCCATTACTATTCAACGTGTTACTATTAATTTGTTTTAAATGCAAATATTTGATTATTCAGCTACTCAAATTGATTTTAACTTTTCATTTTCTTCTTTCTAATTTCAAGTAATTGTTAAAATTGAATAATTCATTATTATTTTAGTACGTAGTTTTTTTTTTTTTTTTTTTTTTTTTTTTTTTTTTTTTTTAAATTTAGAAATTTGAGTTTATGTCAAAACAAAATATACATGGCTACAAATTTGAATGTGCCTACCAATGACATTCTACTTAATAAAGATGTATTTACAATGTTTTTAGCTTCATATATTTCTTTGGTAATTTGAATTTGAGAAAGAGGAAAAGGTAGACAAAGGATGTATTGTCTTTTATAATCCCCTATGTTTTGAAGAAACTGGGGGGGCCTATTAGCCTCCCTTCTACTAGAATTTTTTATCGAAGCCTTTTATTATAAGTTCCTTGACTTTTTTTGCTATAAGTTCCTTGACATTTTGTTATTTTGTAATCGCTCTATAGTCTATACTGTGACAAAAAGTTAATAAGTTTTTTTTTTTATTTGTAGAGTATCAAAAAAGTCAAAAAATATTCAGTGTAGTAATTTTGTATTGTTTCATTCCATGTGTTTGGTAAAATTTCTTTTAGAAATCTTATGTGTTTTTCTCAAATCTATTTGTTATTTATCTTTTGGTAATTTTGTTACAAATAATTAGCATCGCCACCATCAAATTTTTAGTTAATCTGAACTTTTTTGGTAAGCTTTTACTTTGCTTAGTTGATCATCTTTATTGAAAATGCCAAAAATAAAATAAGATGAAATATAATTTACTTTATAGCATCATTATGCTCTTAATGTTTTTATGTATAGATACTTAAGGAACTTTTTCTTTTTACATTTTATTTGATTTTATATTTCCACTTTATGACATATGATTTATTGATAATGATCTATTGCATAGTTATCTTTATTTAATTTTTCACTTAGTTTCAATTGTGAGGAAGATAGAGACATAGATCTATATTTTGATATTTTGAAAAAAAAATATCTATAAGATTTAAATTGCATACATTTGTATAGTAATAAACAAAGTATACATAGTTACAACTTAGTCTGATAGTTCTCACACTATCAATTTTAAAAAATAAAATAAAATAAAATTATTGCATTGTGTTTTCATATATATCTCATTATATATAATATCTGACTACAAAATATATTTTGTTACACTAAAAAAAACTTCTAATTTAAAACATAATTTCAAATAACACATATTGAATTTTAAAGAATATACAATCTAATATATTAATTCAATAATTATCCAATAAAAAATAATCATATCATAGTTGCACGGGTTTGCAACTAGTAATAACTAAAAATTAAAGTGTAACATTTATTGTATTGTTGTTAAATGTAAAACATATTGCAACTTTGCAAGACATATTATATGTTCCATTACATAAAACTTATAAAAAAAAAATTATTTCTAAATAACATAGGCACTATTTAATTTACAAATTTTATAATATATTATTATATAAGTCTATTGCAAAAGAAAATAAAGGTTACACCATAGGAGTTAATCCTATCCATTTGGAGATATTGACTAAAATTATTTTATTCATTTAACTTGTAGAGTAGCTCAGTCTGGAATCAAGATTTACAGATATATATGTCTAGCCCAAAACTCTTCCCTCTTATTAAAAACAAAACAAAAAGAAATGAATCCTGTGGACATATAGATGGTCGAGGATAACCAATATTCCAAATTGCAGTTGATCGTTAAAATTTGCCAAAAAAGTAAAAAATACATTGCACCAGCCGGGAATCGAACCCGGGTCTGTACCGTGGCAGGGTACTATTCTACCACTAGACCACTGGTGCTTCTTGAGTGAGATATTGAACTAGAATATACTGGATAGATTGGTTAGATTCTCTTCGAATTATGCTATTCTTGATTCTTTTACTCTCTGCTGATGCTTGTCCCATATTGAACGTTACCTATTGGGAATTGCTTCAATAGCTACAGCATATTATCAGAAACTCACAAGAAAACAGAAGTGTAGGGACAACATTATGTAAATTTGGCCGTTCTTTTTCCTCTAAGACTATAAATTCCGTTGAATTTGTATACAATTTGGAGGATTTTCAATTGGAAAAAAAATGAGAAAAGAAAGCGGTAGTTTCCTACATTCCAGAATTAGAATTTAGAACTAACATCTATTCGAGGGAACTATCATTTTACCCACTAATTTGGGAAACAAAGAACCGTGCTTATGAGTTGGAATCAATGTATGCTAATTCTCGAAACAATGCGTTTCATCACTTTCATTCTACTTTGCTGAATAGACACCAATTGGCTTCTCTTTTGTTACAAAGGGAGACTTGAAACTAAATTTGTTATTCAATAATAAAAACTTTTATGGTTCCTTAAGCGGTCCATATCTTATCTTGATGATAATTGTTTCTTCTACTTCTCTTAACATATTTCAATAAAAATATTGTGATTAGTGGGATTACCGTATTTTAACAATAATTATCTTATGCATACGATATATGTAACATTCCTCTCGTAACAAGTGAACCCCACAATTATGTAGAACTTACAAGCTTTGAGAGGGATGTTATATATACTGGATGCATGAGATATCTTCTCGTGTCATATGCAAAAAAATTTCTTTTCCATGAAAAACGTTTAAGAAGGAAAGAATAGCAATAATATCATAATCAATTGAAAAAGTAAACTAGAATTAAAAGTAGTGGAACTTTCTACATTCAAAAAATTCCGGGTAGAATTAAAAAGTACAGATAAAATTCTACACCCAATATGACCCAACTACATGTCAACCTCCAAAATTAACGGCATCACTTGGGCAATATGGTTTAGAAGTTCCACATCTGATGGCAAAGAGCCAAATACACAATTGGAAAATACAGTAACCAGTATTCCTTCCTTGAATGATACATGATATAAAAAGTGTTTGATCTGGGCTCAACAATCTGTTGCATATATATATATACATATGTAACCAATCCCTTTTGTGAATAAGAAAGGCTGCTGCCACCGTATTCAATGCATTGCAACAGCTTTTCTGGCCGCATTTATGTGGAGAAGACACCTGAACAGTGTTTCATGACCTACCGCCACTCACACAGAGATGAAAAGCAGCTGCCTGACGTGACAGGTACTTGAGCACGTCCACGGATGGGGAGCACGTGGACGGTAGGGATGAGAGTGAGAGTGGTTATATAATAGAGGGAGAGAGTATGAAACGGGGCATGGAATGTGGGCGAAGCTGATCAATAAATAAGAAAAGAAGTGATAATCTTTGGCGGAAAAACTCCCTTGTCCACTCTAGTTCTTCAACCCATACTCTACAAATTAATTGTCTTTGGGTTTACGTAGAGAAACTAGACCCTACACTATCCATTTGGAGATATTGACTAAAATTATTTTATTCATTTAACTTGTAGAGTAGCTCAGTCTGGAATCAAGATTTACAGATATATATGTCTAGCCCAAAACTCTTCCCTCTTATTAAAAACAAAACAAAAAGAAATGAATCCTGTGGACATGTAGATGGTCGAGGACAACCAATATTCCAAATTGCAGTTGATCGTTAAAATTTGCCAAAAAAGTAAAAAATACATTGCACCAGCCGGGAATCGAACCCGGGTCTGTACCGTGGCAGGGTACTATTCTACCACTAGACCACTGGTGCTTCTTGAGTGAGATATTGAACTAGAATATATTGGATAGATTGGTTAGATTCTCTTCGAATTATGCTGTTCTTGATCCTTTAACTCTCTGCTGATGCTTGTCCCATATTGAACGTTACCTATTGGGAATTGCTTCAATAGCTACAGCATGTAAATTTGGCCATTCTTTTTCCTCTAAGACTATAAATTCCGTTGAATTTGTATACAATTTGGAGGATTTTCAATTGGAAAAAAAATGAGAAAAGAAAGCGGTAGTTTCCTACATTCCAGAATTAGAATTTAGAGCTAACATCTATTCGAGGGAACTATCATTTTACCCACTAATTTGGGAAACAAAGAACCGTGCTTATGAGTTGGAATCAATGTATGCTAATTCTCGAAACAATGCGTTTCATCACTTTCATTCTACTTTGCTGAATAGACACCAATTGGCTTCTCTTTTGTTACAAAGGGAGACTTGAAACTAAATTTGTTATTCAATAATAAAAACTTTTATGGTTCCTTAAGCGGTCCATATCTTATCTTGATGATAATTGTTTATTCTACTTCTCTTAACATATTTCAATAAAAATATTGTGATTAGTGGGATTACCGTATTTTAACAATAATTATCTTATGCATTCGATATATGTAACATTCCTCTCGTAACAAGTGAACCCCACAATTATGTAGAACTTACAAGTTTTGAGAGGGATGTTATATATACTGGATGCATGAGATATCTTCTCGTGTCATATGCAAAAAAATTTCTTTTCCATGAAAAACGTTTAAGAAGGAAAGAATAGCAATAATATCATAATCAATTGAAAAAGTAAACTAGAATTAAAAGTAGTGGAACTTTCTACATTCAAAAAATTCCGGGTAGAATTAAAAAGTACAGATAAAATTCTACACCCAATATGACCCAACTACATGTCAACCTCCAAAATTAACGGCATCACTTGGGCAATATGGTTTAGAAGTTCCACATCTGATGGCAAAGAGCCAAATACACAATTGGAAAATACAGTAACCAGTATTCCTTCCTTGAATGATACATGATATAAAAAGTGTTTGATCTGGGCTCAACAATCTGTTGCATATATATATATACATATGTAACCAATCCCTTTTGTGAATACCAGCACCACCAATATGAACAATAGCTGGGTTTGAGGAATTGATGATGTGTATGTAACTCAATCGCCTCTTAAGACCTGTAAAAGTGGGCGTTCTGTGCACCAGCAGACTTTTATGCTTATGTGCAACTCAAAATACAGTAGCTATATACAGGTGGAGCAATTTCTTTCAGGTAATCACCTAATAGAGCTGTCTGCAGATATTACAGTGATTTTGCCTCCCCACCCACATAATTAGTACTTATTGGGTTGTTGAAAAAAGCTTTTTGATGCTTCATAAGTAGACCAGCAGATTGCAGCAGCAGGTGCATGGAAGAGCATCCTGGGGACCCAACCTCTCATAAGCCCATGATATCCATCCTTTCTAACAATGCTGTTTATAACATCCTTAATCGAACAATTAGAAAATCTATCACAACCACAGACGCCCTGTGCAATCAGAAGAGGACCTTGAGAATCAATAACGGTATGATATGCATATCAAATCTTATCCACCCCCAAGAAAAAGTCAAGTAAAATGCTAGTGAATGAACAAGCCAAGAACTACTACAGCCAGCACAGATTAATTAGAATATGCAAGGTGCAACAAGACATATTTAGAAAAGTGAAAATGTAAGTTGAGACTCAAGATTTGGGAAGAAATTTATACTGGCAAAGACAGCATCTCACAGAGCCTTGTTTAATGCAATGGGAGAGAGCCTAATTCACCTGACTAAAAATTTATCTATGTATGCTGCATGAGCTAAGTTTGTTCCATGGATCTAACCTTGCATTTGAAAACCTGAACACAAGCTCTCTCTCTCTCTTCTCTTAGGGCATGTTTGGATTGAGGGGAGAGAGCAAGAGTGAAGGGAAGTAGAGTAGAATTAACTAAAAATAAACTAATTTTGAGCCAACTTTACCGTACTCCCCTTCAATCCAAATAGACTATTAGTATTTGATAAACAATACATGAATCTAGTGAGTCTTGAATTTATAAACTTTCCAACCCTTTACCATGGAACAAAAGTGTCAGTTGTTTGGCAGTACTTAATAATGTTTTTTTTTTTTTTTTAGGTGTACTTGATAATAACATAATTAGTACTTATTGGGTTGTTGAAAAAAGCTTTTTGATGCTTCATAAGTAGACCAGCAGATTGCAGCAGCAGGTGCATGGAAGAGCATCCTGGGGACCCAACCTCTCATAAGCCCATGATATCCATCCTTTCTAACAATGCTGTTTATAACATCCTTAATCGAACAATTAGAAAATCTATCACAACCACAGACGCCCTGTGCAATCAGAAGAGGACCTTGAGAATCAATAACGGTATGATATGCATATCAAATCTTATCCACCCCCAAGAAAAAGTCAAGTAAAATGCTAGTGAATGAACAAGCCAAGAACTACTACAGCCAGCACAGATTAATTAGAATATGCAAGGTGCAACAAGACATATTTAGAAAAGTGAAAATGTAAGTTGAGACTCAAGATTTGGGAAGAAATTTATACTGGCAAAGACAGCATCTCACAGAGCCTTGTTTAATGCAATGGGAGAGAGCCTAATTCACCTGACTAAAAATTTATCTATGTATGCTGCATGAGCTAAGTTTGTTCCATGGATCTAACCTTGCATTTGAAAACCTGAACACAAGCTCTCTCTCTCTCTTCTCTTAGGGCATGTTTGGATTGAGGGGAGAGAGCAAGAGTGAAGGGAAGTAGAGTAGAATTAACTAAAAATAAACTAATTTTGAGCCAACTTTACCGTACTCCCCTTCAATCCAAATAGACTATTAGTATTTGATAAACAATACATGAATCTAGTGAGTCTTGAATTTATAAACTTTCCAACCCTTTACCATGGAACAAAAGTGTCAGTTGTTTGGCAGTACTTAATAATGTTTTTTTTTTTTTTTTAGGTGTACTTGATAATGCAATTTAGTTTAAGAACTTGGACATATCGGTATTGATGGACAAAATCTTATCCAAAAACCAATGGATAAGTTATCATGAGACAATTATTTAAGGGATAATTACAGTAAACCCACCTGAGGTTAGGCCCGTTTTCACTTTGCCTACCTGTGGTTCAAAACTTATCACTTTGCCCACCTGAACTTCAATCCGTTACCCATCTGTTGCCCACCTCACCCTCAGACATTAGAAAAACACCCTTTTATTAAAAATAGAACATAACACGGATCAAACACGAACCATTAAATCTTTTCCTCATGAACACAAGAACACAACATTTGTAAATATAGTTCAAAATTTTCAGTTACACAGGTCCAAAACCAATTAAATCCTCTGAATCCATTCCAAAATCCCTCTCATTTTTCAAACCCAAACTGTAGTAAAAAAAAGTTTTAGAACCCAATCATAGATTAAACAAAAAATAGAAACAAACTAAAGAGAGAAAAACAGCACCATTGTTCATCCTGCCGATGGTGGTGGTCAAGTGCTTCGACCTAAAGTTTGATGGTGGCTTGTACGGCGGCTTGGCTGTCGTGGTAGTGGCTCATATTGGTGCTAACGGTGGCCATGGAGGTCAACCACCATTAGCAAGCCAAAATCAAATAAAACTCACAACCAAAAAAAAAAAAAAAAAAAAAAAAAGTACTTATTGGGTTGTTGAAAAAAGCTTTTTGATGCTTCATAAGTAGACCAGCAGATTGCAGCAGCAGGTGCATGGAAGAGCATCCTGGGGACCCAACCTCTCATAAGCCCATGATATCCATCCTTTCTAACAATGCTGTTTATAACATCCTTAATCGAACAATTAGAAAATCTATCACAACCACAGACGCCCTGTGCAATCAGAAGAGGACCTTGAGAATCAATAACGGTATGATATGCATATCAAATCTTATCCACCCCCAAGAAAAAGTCAAGTAAAATGCTAGTGAATGAACAAGACAAGAACTACTACAGCCAGCACAGATTAATTAGAATATGCAAGGTGCAACAAGACATATTTAGAAAAGTGAAAATGTAAGTTGAGACTCAAGATTTGGGAAGAAATTTATATTGGCAAAGACAGCATCTCACAGAGCCTTGTTTAATGCAATGGGAGAGAGCCTAATTCACCTGACTAAAAATTTATCTATGTATGCTGCCTGAGCTAAGTTTGTTCCACGGATCTAACCTTGCATTTGAAAACCTGAACACAAGCTCTCTCTCTCTCTCTTTTTTTAGGGCCTGTTTGGATTGAGGGGAGAGAGCAAGAGTGAAGGTAAGTAGAGTAGAATTGACTAAAAATAAACTAATTTTAAGTCAATTCTACCGTACTCCCCTTCAATCCAAATAGACTATTAGTATTTGATAAACAATACATGCATCTGGTGAGTCTTGAATTTATGAACTTTCCAACCCTTTACCATGGAACAAAAGTGTCAGTTGTTTGACAGTACTTAATAATGCTTTTTTTTTTTTTTTTTTTTATAGGTGTACTTGATAATGCAATTTAGTTTAAGAACTTGGACATATCGGTATTGATGGACAAAATCTTATCCAAAAACCAATGGATAAGTTATCATGAGACAATTATTTAAACATTGTTGGCCACCCCATCACCTTTCTCTCGCTTTTAAAAAAGTGGTTACTTGTTGGAAAGGGGTCTACAAACCCACTAACTAGAATATAAGTCGGTCAGTGCTCTATAATTACTGCAACATCATCTAGGGGTGAATACAACACCAACTTGTTGACATAAAATTCTACTCTCATCTCACATAGGAGGAAATGAAAAATACATGCAAACCATTAGTCACATGAGTCATGACTCACATCTATATCATAGCTTTTTTTCTTTTTCTTTTTTCTTTTTTTCTTTTTTTTTTTTTAATTTTTAATTTTTTAAAAATAGCTAACCTTTCGATTCGAACCATTTTCTCCCTAAATCCTCAATATTTAGTGCATGGAGATGTGCCGATTAAACTATAAGAGATTAACCACAATTGAAATATGATATTATAACTAATATTTGGGATTTGGGGCATGTGTAATGTTTTTGCAGTCTATATTCACATAATCAAGGTAACATTAAGGGAACAATTGGACCATTGGATTAGGCTTTGAAGCCAAGAAAATGAGAACCAAAATAAAAATAATAGTTAGCTTATACAAGAAAACATGTACGTATTACGTGGAACATTAAGGGGTTATTTTAGTGGTTTTAAGGTTTAATTGTCATTTACAACATGAGGTCCTAAATTTTCGTATGTAATTATTCAAAGATATGGAACATGAGATCACACTTATCCAATGATTAGTCAATTACTCTAAAAAGCTCTTAATACGTAAGTTTAGGGGAAAAAAACATAAGATGCATGTTTCTTATAGGATATTGATTCTCAAATCGTCCGTACGTATTACTTATTTCACTTTTTAAAATGTGGATATCAATAAATAAATATTAAAAAAAAAAAAAAATTAATATCATGCTTGAAATGATGAACGTTGTGTGTACAAACCACAAAGTGCATACTAATGATTATGAATAATATACCTGGCACTGCAACTGAGTTTTGACAACATCAAGTGGAGTTGTGACAGCAGCAGCCAAAGCTCCAGCAGCAGCACCAGCAGTGGCATGAACTACCAACCTCTCATCTTCAGCACTTTCCGGCGAAATCTCCACCAACCCTTTTTTCGCCGCCTCATACGTGGCGAAATGAACCGCCGTAAACGGCGCGTTCATCACCACCGTAGTCCGGTACGACGCGTAGAAAGCTCCAAAACCTTCCTCCGTCAACACCCTCTTCACACAATCAACCACACCCTTATAAGGACTACTCTTCAGCTGTAACCTCTGCTTCACCACATCCATTGGTGTGATCACAGCATCACTAGCAACAGTGGCGAAAACACCCGAAACTGCATGTGCAGCCGAGTTATTCCGATTCTCACCCGATAACACCTCTTTGCTCCACTCGTAGACCGAAAAATACACTGCGTGTGCCGGTCCTGCACCGAGACCCATTGCCCCGATACCTCGGTAGAGTCCGGCAAGGCCTTCGAGCTTCAAAATGGAGCCGAGAGTTTGTCGGACTCCGATATGTTGAACCGGAAATGACCCACCGGCACCAATGGCTTGCATCCGAGTTTTTAGTGTGTCAACTGGGAACATAGCCATGTGCTCGACCATGCCGGCGATGGAACCGGCGATCATGAATTGCCAGAACTCGAGGCCGTCGTGGGTTGGTGGTGAAACCGATATTTCGGTGTGGAATTCTGGGGATTTCGGGACGGTCCGAAATTTCGGGGAGGCGTCTGTGGCCATAGTATCGGGCTTGTGGTGGTGATGATGCGAATGGAGAGTGGTGTATTTAGAGAGAGTGAATGATTGAGGTTTGGGAATCGCTTTCGGGTTGAATGGAATAGAATTGTCGCCATTTATTTGTGAAAAGAGTTTTAGAGATATGGGCAAGGAGCCTTCATGGTTTTTGTTTTTGTTTTTATTTTTATTTTATCAAATTATTATTTATTTAAAGAAAGATTAAAAAAAAAAAAAAAGAATTATAGGAAGGTTTATAACATGTTAGGAAGTCGTAAAGAAATGAATGGAATACATAAAGTTTATTGAGTGGATTGGAATGAAACCAATCAAATATTTTTCAAAAATATTTTTAGGAGTTTATAAAATGAGCACATGAAAGGAAATAAAAGTGTAATTTTATTATTTTGCCTATCATATATTATTTTTGTGTTTCAATAAAAGTGTAATCTCACACAATTAATGAGGAATGAATCGTTTTACAAAGTTTTGAAGGATATTATATACTTACTAGTTAGGAACTTAGGAACCGTGTAAAGCATTAAAAAAAATTTAATAAAATTTTATTTTATCTTTGAAAATGATTTTGTTTTCTTTTAGCCTTTTATATGGTATATACATATAAAATTTGATAATTATGATAATTTTTTGATAGACATGTATTATAATTATGTTTGTATATTTATAAATAATAATAAAATGATTGTGTTTGGGTAGAAAATATTAAATGTCAAATTTGATAATTATAGTAATTATTAATAGTATTTATAAGAATATTTAGGTTTAAAATTGTAAGTACTTAAAAGTTTATATGGCAAAATATCATGAAGTCAATCAAAAGTCAAACATTGTAGATTATGGATTTGATTTAATCATTTCCTGTTTTCTTACTAATCTCTCAAACAATATAATATACAAAATATTTCCTAAAATTTCATTCCAATCATCCTTTCATCAAGTCGGAACAATGTTGTCTAACAAATTTGGAATTTTTTTTAATGAATGACATTAAGCAATCGATTAGTAGATAAAATCATAAAGGCACTTTTGGTTTTTGTTTCTCTTTTTCACATTTAAATTGTAATAGTTCGTCAAGAGTCTTGTAGTTTAATTGATTTCACTTTGTATTTCTAACTTAGACATCTAATTAAGTTTTAAATTCTCCCACCCCAACTATCCAATTATGGAGAAAAAAAAGTTGTTATGGTTCAACCCAAGCATTAGCAAGGTTTGTTAAAGGGAAAGGGACTCTTGTCTAATTAAAAAATGTCATCTCTTTTTTCTTTCCCATTGAATATAAAGGTATTCAATAAAATTTATTTATCGTTTTGCCCTTAAGAAAATGTTAGCTTGAAACACATCTTTTTGGTATATTTTGGCTCATAATTTTTATTTAAGTCATTATATTTTTAAATATGTTGTCATTTTGTTTCCAAAAAAAAAAAATGTGTTGTCATTTTGGCTCTGTTGTTATCTCTTATTTATTTATGGAAAACTTCTATGTGAATAATGGATTGATTGCGCTGCTAGTTTAAAAATAGTATTTTGGTAACTTGGCTATAAGAAGGAAGAAAAGGAAAGTATGTATATACTAAAAAAAGAAACAGAATCGACCATTTGATGCTCCATATTTTTTATTTTTCTTTTGTTGTGCATTTGTGATACCTCAGGATTAAATTTTGAGGCTAGAATAGGACTTTAAGACTTTAAGATCTTTTAGGTGAGCTTAATTACCTTTAAGAAAGAAAGAAAAAAGCGTGCACACAACACTTGGTTGACATCGCATCAAGGGTTCTACATGAAGCCAAAGAATCCTCAACCATATTATCATTCACAGCCACAACAATTGGTTGACATGGTGATGATCCTGAATGTAGCAATATTATCTGGATGTGGCACACTTTTTAATATTCCAATGCTTACGATATTTTTCAAGATTGGCGATGGGAATATTGGTAAGAACTAAGATAATAAACCATATCTAAAGCAATTAAATTAAATTCAGCCAAAAAAAAAAAAAAAGCAATTAAATTAAAGACGGCTGCTTTTACATTCCTAAATGAGTTATTTTGAACCACCATGAGTTCTGGTTTAGTGGTAGAAGTTCTCGTATTACTTTACTTAAAGCTTAGTAGAAATTAATTAGTTCGAGTAGTAGTTCTTCAACGAATATGTTGTGTCCATGATGATAGCATCAAAACTCCAATAGTACACTAGATAAGTCTACACTAAAGACCCCATTTTTATTCTCAAAAAAAAAAAAGAGTTAGCTTGAATTTTTCTCCATAGATCTTACTGAACAAACTCTTTCATAGCAAAAGACAATTCCAATATGCTCAACTATTCATGGTTTGAAAGGCCGTGTGCTATCCACAAGTCTTATAGCGCATGCGGTGTCGATATGATGAGGTTAATTCCCAATGTTCCATCACTATCACAATCTTAGCTCTTCAATTCAACACGAAAGCAAAATAATATCTGAGTTGATGAGGATGCCTACTACATCTCATGTGGACACATGCATGTATGAAAGCATGGTGACCACATGTCCCATACAGATACAGGAGCATCTAATTGGTTTTTTTTGCTTTTATAGTTTCGACATCGTAGAAAGAGAGGCTTGGTTCATTGCTTATCAGCAAGTAATTGATAACGAGAGCACTGTCTTGATGTATAAAATGAAGGGTCCTCCATCAACTTTGTTTGATATCAAGACAAAATAAGATCGACTTCAAGCACACACTACCCTTGTAATGCGTTAGATTCCTTGCGTAATGGGTTTTACAGTCCTGCTAGTGATATATCTTCTTCTTTTTTTTGGGTAAACGATATATCTTCTTCACTTGCTTTCTGATGTTACCCTAAGGTCAGGCCTTTTTAATTGCATTCTGGACCAAAGTTATCAGTCACTAATACTATGAAAGAATACCTTCATATATGGTTCAAAACACATTACCCTTTGCATATGGAAAAATATCTTATAAATAGAACACGAATGTAAAATATCATGCGAAAAGAAAAAGATGAAATTTAAAGTGGTTTGACAATGTGCCTACGTCCACAGAGTTCAAAGTTCAAAGGCTATATGAGACTCATTCTCTCCAATTCTCTTCACTATAGTTTTTATACATATACAATATTTTGGGTCTCCTTGTAAATAAGAGATAAAAGGGAGAAAAAGGGGAGAGTTTGTACTTTGTAGATATTAGAGACAATTCAGAATATTTAATTGAGTACTGTTATATGAAAAAAAAATAATAATAATAACGTAACTTTGGGAATTTGAACCCTAGATTTTTTATTAGAGATACTAAGGGTGAGTTTGATTAAGCTTTTTCAAATTGTGTTTTTTGAAAAAGTGGCAATTTTAAAAAGTGCGGCATGAAATTGAGTTTTTTTTTTTTTTTTTAAAGCATAGTGTTTGGTAAAAATGATCAAAAAGTGTTTTTAGAAAAATCTGAGTGTTTTGGCTAATACTTATAAAAGTGGTAGTTTGAGTTATAAATTACCAAAAGGACAAGATATATATGAAGATAATTCTTTGTTTTAATTATCTCTCTTAATGCAAGTTATGGACACAATATTTTCACAAAAATTTCACAATAAAGTCTATATGAAAAGTTGTTAATGATAGGAAAAAAAATGTCACTAATAGGTCTAGATGAGAACCAATAACAACTTACTATGTAAACTTTATTATGAAATTGTTATAAAAATATTCTGTCAATAGCACTATTTTTTCCTAAAGAAAAATTGTACTAATTTAAAAAGTTTAGAGATATAATAAAATGTCACAATATTTTCACAAGAGATGGGTTCAAGTTATACCTCGTGTAACTCTTTAAGAGTTATATCTTTTTTGTGCCGTAGATTTCTAATAGATCCAACGGTTGAAAAAATAGCATTAAATGATTAAGGATTTCCACTTTAATTAGCTAATTAATAACAGATTTTCTCTATCCTCATTTACTACTTTCCATAGACCTTATTGGGTATCATTTAACTGTGTCCCTTTCTTCCTTAAAAAAATTAATTAAAAAAAAATTGCAAGCTTAGTAACAAAAATTATTTTTATTATAGAACACACTTTTGACACTTTGCTACCTTCTTTCATTGATTGACACTCCACAAGATCTGATGCTTTCTTTACATAAACACTCCTCTTGTCCTACTCCTTTCTTTATTTTATTTTTTGATCTCAAATCCGCCCTATCTTCAACTATAACATCTTTAACTGAACCCATAGATATATATAGTGAATGGATTGATGAATGTGAGTGGGTCAACAACCTTGAAGATGATGGTGCGTAGGAAGCCATTAAGATGTTAATAATGTTGTTTCACTGTCGGAAGAAAAAGAGCAAACCAAAAAGTATGTAGCTATTGTGTCTGGGTGTCTTGAGAGGACCTCTTTGGTGAGGTCTCCATGCTTTCTGAGTTCGATATGGGACTTCTCCATGTATAGTAAGTTCGTAATACTTTAGACGACAGTTTGGTAAATATATGGATCTTGTAACTTAATCGGGTTGTTTGATGATAATGCCCTTATTGGGTAAAAGATTTAAAATTAAAAAAAAAAAAAAAAAAAAAAAAAAGTAGTAAATGAGGATAGAGAAAATTTGTTATTAATTAGGTAATTAATGTGGAAATCTTTAATCATTTAATGCTATTTTTTCAACCGTTAGATCTATTAGAAATCTACGGCACAAAAAAGGTGTAACTCTTAAGGAGTTACACCAGGTGTAACTTAATATATTTTGTTAATATATTTAATTTTATTTTGACGTATGAAAGATTTGATACTTCAACTGTTGTGAAAATTTGTTATGTTTTAACATAATTGTAATTTTTATTTAGTAAATTTCCTTACATGATATACACGTGTCCTACTCATTCCTTTATTTATTTATTTATTTTTTCCTTCACTTTTTTTCTCATCCACCCGTTTCTTCCCCCATTCCCATCAAATATCTTTTCTTTTCCTCCACTCACCAAAATACAGTTCTTCTTCTTCACCCAAAAGACAAGAAGAAAGAAATATATTACACACAAAAAAAAAAAAAAAATGAGAGAAGAAGAAGTCGCAACTGCAGAAGACGAATCACGCAGTTGAAGAAGATGTCTGCAGCAGTAGTGGGTTTATGTTGGAATTGAAGAAGAATCACACAGTAGAAGAAGAAGCCTGCAACAGTTCTTCTTCTACATGATTTTTTTTTAGAGATCTTGTTAAAATTGGGATTTCAAAATAAAAATAAGGGTAGTTTAGGGATAATGCTGAAAATGACTAATGGTAACATTTCAAACTTATTTGCGTTTTTGGCAAAGCAGTTCCATGGTCTGTTTTCAAAACGCAATAATCCTTCGTATTTGGAAAAGCTACTTTTTGATAACGCGCGATGGTAATCATTTACCAAACATGCATTTTAGATTTTGGGGCTGAAAATGTGCATTTTAGGCTCTAAAAGTGTAAACAAAGTCACACTAAGAGGTATTAACTAAATAATTGAGTTACAAAATTTTTGGCAAATTAAAAAGAGATATTCTATGAGTTTCCCAATAACATAGGAAGCACATTTGAATATTACAGTTCATTTTTAATTTTCACAATTACACTACTGGTGGCTAACTCCTACTCAAGATAAACTTCAACATATGTTGGACAACCCTCAAACCACATAATATATAGCAAGAGAAATAAGATGTAAAATAAAGTTTCAACCAAAATCTATATATTCATTTCTATTGTATTATACACAGTGTCTTCCTAACCAATACAAGTAAATTATTGTGGGTTTCATAGCTATGCCGACTCTTTAAATTTAGAAATTGATAAGAAGTAGGTTTCATCACTATAAGGGACTCGTAAATTTAGAAATTGATAAGAAATCATTTCTTTTTATTGATGGGGAAGAAACACATGGTTGTTTTTCCATAAGAGTGAATAATTTTTCAGTTTAATAACAGGAGAATAGGTCCAAATTCCAATTGATTTCAAATTGGGACAAATCAAGTTAGCCATATTGTTAGAGGCTTAAAGAAGTTTAAAGTTTGTGCTGTATATTGAAGAGTTAAGCCCTTTTGGATATACATTACTGTAAGTTTCTTTAAAATTTTATCCATTCCCCTCGTGTGTGTTAAAAATATCTAGTATTCTCAACAAAAAAAAAAAAAGTTAGCCATCTTGTTTCTCTTATTTCTCTTTGGGCTAGCTTAACCTGGCCCGGACTGGGCCCAATCGTTTCAAATTTTGGGTGGATGGACAAATAAAGAGCCCATTTGTTTGGAATTCTCTAGAAAGGAGGACTAGCAAAACTTCTAGTAAACTAAGGCGGCAGAGAAAATGTGGACCTAAACGAAGGTGTAATTTTCAGTGTGTTTAGTCTCATTAAAGACAAAAATTAATGTTTTAATTCAAGCTTACCTGGCAGATTGTGATATAGGAAGACAAAAAGACTTGGCCTTTATTCAAATTCACATGCAGTGTGTGTGATTTAGAAACCTACTCGCCCAAATATACTCGGTGCTAAAGAAAAGAGATGATTTATAATAAATCATAAAGCATATGCCTTTAGTCTATCAAATTCTTCTTTATATATATATATATATATATTTTTTTTTTTTTTTTGAGAAGAATATCCTTTTTTTCTTTTTTGAGAAAAAGTCTTACACTTTTTTTTTTGAGCTGAAGTCTTACACTTATAAAGCCTATATGAATGTAATTGATTTGATATACATTAAAATTAAATGAATCCTATTAATATTGTTATGACACAAAATTTTTATCCTATAATTCTAAGCATTACATTAGAATTGTAGGAAATTAAGTAAATTCAATTTATGCTAATAGATATGAGTGCCGAGCGCCTACCTTAACGTACATCACAAACAATTTGTATTTTATATTCATGTAAACATAATTAAGCTATCTGAATAAGTAATAATAATAATTTTTTTTTTATATATAGATAATGAAACATAAGAACTTCCTAAGAAATCTTCCATTTTAATATTACTCTCATCAAATCAAGTTTTTTTTTCTTTGGTTATTGTGGATATTGAGAACTTTTCAAACACCCAACTACTCTCATCTAGACAATCTTAATGTGAAACAAATAACCATATCATAATATAGAAAGTGGAAGTAAGATTTAAGAAAAAAGAACAATATTTCTTGATCTTTTTTTTTTGGTTGAAAATTTATCATATGTTTTCCTAAATACTGCAAGACAAAAAGGCTTTATTTTAAAGTTATGAAGTTGGATTCTATCTTTTACCAAAATTTTTATAAAAAAAAGGTTGTAAATCATCAACAAACTAATTAACTTAGTTTACATTATTTATGCAAAAAAAAAAAAAAAAAAAGTTTGTTACATTATTTTTCCAAGTATGCTCTATGAGAAAGAAAAAAAGAAAGAAAAAAAAGAGACTTTTTCTCCCTAAATAACAAAGCCAGCCAGACTTTGATTTGATAAGTTAGAAGATTACAACGTGTACCGGATATTTTTTAAGGTTTTCAGACTTTAACGGATAGACCACGAGTTAAGCACACGCCCTTATGCGTGTTCATCCTCTGACCATCCACGTGTCATTGATCTGACGGTCCACAACAAGCCCCATCCGACTTGAACTCCTTTAAAGTCTCATCCCATACAAACAAATCCTCACACACTCAATTCTTGATTCATCTTCTTCTTGTTCTTCATTTTCTTCTCAGTTCTTAAGCTTTGTGTTTGGTGTTAACAATGTCTGTGACACCCATTTCAGCCATTTTTCTCTCACCCATGCGAGGGAATTTCCATAGTCATAGTCACAATAATAAAAACCCAACTGCTATGACAACTACAACTGCCTTATCATCATATTCTTCTAGCTTGAACCATTCTTTCTCTTCTCAAAGAAAGAGTGACAAAAAATTCACTGTTTTTGCATCCAATGAGATAGTTAATGCACCCAAAAGTGGAGTGGTGTTTGAGCCATTTGAAGAGCTCAAGAATAATGCTTTTGTTGTCCCAGTTGCCCCTCACGTCTCTCTCGCTCGCCAGAGGTATTCAGACGAGTGTGAAACCGCGATCAATGAACAAATCAAGTGCGTATGCTCTTCATTTTTATCCTTTCTTTACGTATCTTTATATGGTTTTTCATACTCTGTGTTGTTTTCTTTTTCTTTTTCTCTTTATGATTAACATCCGTTCTATGATAATTGTTCCTCTCGTACTTTTAATTTATGTGTTTCTTTTTTGCTTTCTTTGTCTCTTTCTTTAAAGATATGATAAGATTTGTATTATTGCAGCAGCTCTATATATTATAATTATTCTTTTAGTTGATATATCAAGAAACACTTATACGGATACTGGATAGGTACAGGTTACAAGATTAATTGAGCAACACGTTTTTATTGTATTGAAAGTTTATGATATGATATGATATGGATACTTCAATAAGGGAAAATTATATAAAAAGATTCCATATTTTAGATTAGAATTATTAGATCCTAAGTTTCTTGTTTGTTAAAGAAAGTTCTAAGTTTAAATAATTATTTCAATTTGATACCTATGTCCATTTCTATTGTTGTTTCTATTTTTGTGGTCAGTAATGAAACAGAGGAAATGTATAAATAACAAAGACTATGTCCACTGATTAAACTCAACATTTCTTGTTTTTCTTTGCTTTGTTGCAGTAGAAAATAAATATGTAAAAATAAAAAACATTAATAAAAGGGTATAAAATATGTAAAATTAATTAATCCAATTATGAAGCTATTAATTTTATATAGGAATGTGAGAAAAATGTTTAAAAGTCAAAATAAAGATGTGGTATTTATTATTTAAGAGTGAGAATCCTATACGAGTTTGTAATATCAGTGTTTCTCAATTTCGTTATCATTAGTAGATTCTTTTCTTCCTATTCTTTAATGAAATTCATTTTTCAAATTACTCATTTTCTCACATCGTTTGTGTTCCTTTGTCTTGCAGTGTGGAATACAATGTGTCTTATGTGTACCATGCCATGTTTGCCTACTTCGACAGGGACAACATTGCTCTCAAGGGCCTTGCCAAGTAACCAAACAAAAACCTATGTCCTACCTGGACTTAATTAAGATTTATTGTTACCATTAATATTACTAATTAATGTATGGTTATGTTGCAATCAGGTTTTTCAAGGAGTCTAGTGAAGAAGAAAGAGGGCATGCTGAAAAACTGATGAAATTTCAGGTTTTTCCCAAATGTCTTTTAGTTCTCATCAGAAAGAAATACTTTTAATTTTCTATGTGATTTTGTATTTGGTTGAAATGTTTCTAATAGTACTCCAATTATAATTAGAACATACGTGGAGGAAATGTAAAACTACACTCCATAATTTTTCCCCCATCAGAGTTTGAACATGCACAGAAGGGAGATGCATTGTATGGTAAGTTTCTTCTCATCTCTATGTTGTTTTAGTCCTAGAGAATGAAGGCATCATGGCAATCTCATGAGTGTAGTGATCACATATAGATTGATTGTTTGAAGAGGGAATTGAATGGCTTTATCATCCCACGTTGATCTTATTTATAGATGGATAAGTATACACGCCTTCATGTTGTCTCGGACCACAACACATCACCAAAAAATACAACCATATTATGAAGCAAACCTTTCTTTATAGTAGAAAATGATGTACATGAGGGTGCACTAAATTATGGTGTGATTACTCTCGTTTACTTAAAAGTTGTCTTGCCAACATCTCTATAATTTTGACAAGTTATGACTTTTGCAGTATAGGTAGACTAATATGAAGATAGATGTGTAAGAAATAAGGTTTTAGCAGTGCAATTTGGTGCAGTATCTTGTTTACATTATAGGGCTTCAGTATCTTGGTTGAATAAAAGAAATGTATGTGGCTGCCCAATATTTTGTGTACTTTCTTCGGCCAATTCCTGAAGAACTTGCCAAACCAGCTTCTTCTATTTTAGCTTTCATTTGTTTGTTCGACTTTGTGTTGCATAGAGGTGTAAAGCTGTGTTTATATTCCAAGCAATACATAACTTATTCGTTCCATTAACTTTGGTGGCTTCTTGGTTCTTGGTTCAGCTATGGAATTAGCATTGTCTTTGGAGAAGCTAACGAACGAGAAACTGCTGAGCTTGCAGAGTGTAAATACATCTTTTCCTTCAAACTTCTGAGTCATGTTAATACCCCTGCTTAATCTTAACTCGGGGTTGTTTACACTTGTGATTTGGTCTTCCTAGTTCCTATGAAATATATTCACTCTGTTCTTTGATGAACAACAGGTGGCAGAACGTAACAATGATCCCCAAATGGCAGACTTCATTGAGAGCGAGTTTTTAACAGAGCAGGTGAACCTTAACCTCATGTTTTTAATCCTTTACACAGATGTAATTTCCAATTTAATTATTAGCATGGGGAGGTTTGTATTAAGAAGCAAATAGACTTTGTTTAAATGGTGACTTTTAGGAACATGAAAGTCCAACAGAACAGGAAAACACAAACTCCTTTATCTTTGATTTATCTTTTCTGTTTTTGGAAAAATTTAGACACAGTTCCTTAGATGTTGCATCCTAGGTTTCCCCAATTAAATTCAACCAATGTTATCATTTCCAAGGACAATTAAATTCAATTATGTGACTTATTGGCCAATGTAAACTCATTGTTGAATTTAATTAGAGAACGTGCCTACAGAATGATACCTAAAGTTTTGCCTCTTTTTTGTTTTAATTTCCTTTTCTTCTTCCGCCAAAAAAAAAAAAAGAGATTTGTATGGTTGTATCTTGTCTTGTACAATTAAAACAACAATACACAAACAAATAAAAAACAAAAAGGAGGAAGAAAAGCTTCTTTTTTTTTTTTTTACACTTGGAACAAGTACTTGCTATTGGGATTTTTTTAATTGTAGCTTAATTAATTACTAATTGACTAAGTTATACAGGTTGAAGCCATTAAGAAGATTTCAGAATATGTTGCTCAGTTAAGGATGGTCGGTAAAGGCCACGGTATGATTCAGATTTCAGAAGTTGATTATCATTGTCAAGTTGTGGTTGTTGTTGTTGTTTTTTAACCTTTACCTTTTGGGCTTAAGTGTTGTTTGTTAATTGGTGGCTTGCAGGAGTGTGGCACTTTGATCAGATGCTCCTCCATGAAGGTGATGCTGCTTTATGAAGAATTGTGGTGTTGTTTTAATTCTAGGTTCTAGTCTGCTCTTTGCTGTTGAAGTTCTGGGGTGGTTTTATTTGCAGAAAAAATGTCTGGCTACTTAGGTAAAGATGATTAGAGTTCCAAAACAGAGAGAATAAGAATTTGCTACATGTAGAAGACTTGAAACTTACTAGTACATAGAAGAATGTGACCTGTCTTATATTCACGTAATGGAATAAATTTCTCCTTAGCCCAATGTTTTTTATTTTTTTACTTTGGTATAAGTAAAAAAAATTCCCACCATAATTATGATGCCTATATTCCTTTTTCCTATTGCAACAGTGTCCTTCTTGGACTTGACTCCTGAATCCTGATATCCTCACTGTGGGTCATAGGAAATGCCATTAAACCTATATATATGTCATTGGCGTTTTGCCTAATGATTAAACTTTTATTAATGACATACAAGGATGTCAATTCCAAAATAACATTTATAATTTTTTAAGTCTTGTTACCCTATGGAAATTACATGTATACTTTTTCAAGTGTAAAAAAAAGATGTAAAAAAAAAAGCATCTTTGTTTACACTTGTCTACCCATTCCATTTCCTCCCACTTAAACTCTCAAACAAGAGAATGGACTTTCCATTCCCTCTATTAAAATTCCCAAACAAGAGAATGGAATAATATTCTAAAATGATTTTTTTTTCATTCCTTTCCATTCCATTCCATTCCGGAGGCCTAATATATCAGTTGCAAACTGTGTAATCTTTTGAACTGGATATTTTAACAGGGTCATATTTCATATTTAGACATTGTACTTCACTTTCTTTAATCTAAGGCATTTTAGAAGACTTGGAATGTACATGATGGAGAATTAAGCAGTTTGTTCTAACAATGAAAGCCGAGAGAAAATTATAGTCTATACTCAGATGCTGGTTGATAGGAAACAGCTTAGAGATGATGATTGTATTCAAGGGTTCTTCGAGGGAACCAGCCTCCAAGGAAAGAAAAAGGAAAACAGAAAGGTTAGAGAGAGATTTAGAGATTAGAGAGGAAAGGAAACAAGAATATGCTTGTGTTATTTCTGCTTTACTTCCCAATTCTCACAGCTCTACACTATATACAATTGAGTACAATTGGCAGTTACAACAGTTACAATCATTAGCTAATCATTATCTCAGCATACAGCTGGCACCCTAACCAACTTCCTAACTAACGTGCTCAACAAATCACTAACATACTCAGCACCACAATTCTCACACACACAACACCACACACTCAGCATTAGTACACCAAGTAACTCACAGACTCAGCACTAACACTCTACTCAAGCAACTAACACCAACTCAATTCAATCAACTACTCCTATCACTGGTATTTACATAAGTCACATAATAATGGGATGGATTTTCTTGTCCTGTGATTTTCAATTTCCTTCAAAGAGAGAAAGCTTAACCTCTAGGATCTAGATGAAGCGGTAATGAAACAAAAGGACTTTTCAATCAAATTCACCTCAAGACTAGTTTTCTGAAAAATAATGACAGTTCAAGTTGGCCGAAAACAGAAGCTCCAATAAGACCTCTTGCTTCTCTTGGTCTTGCAGGCATTTGCAGGACAAGAAGAGTGAAGCATCTCCCACATCACTTGTATATCTGCATCCCCCCCGCAAGACTCCATGTCTTTGTAGAGACTTACAAGCCCTTGCCTATTCCCTGCCATTATTACCAAGCGAGACACAGTTTAATTGGGGGAAAAAAATCGCAAACATGACATATTGCAGTTTGTGAAACATAAAATAGAACACTTAAAAGTGGGACAAATGACTTTTATAGTATACGAGATGACAGACTTTTTGTACTTGAGCTTCAATGAAGCACTCAAAACTAAATAGATTTTAATTCCTTTCAAGAAATGTGGTATTTGTTAGATAGCTTTTATGAACATTAACAACAGCAGCATAAAGTGAGATCACCTTGAAGATCTCACATAACCAACTTGTTCTTTTTAATTATCTTGTATGTGTGAGTTCTAGCCAACTCAGTCAAAAAAGTTATTGTTATGTGTGAGTCTGTAACTCTAATAAGGGATTTGAGATCAAATCCTGCAACAAACCCATTGGTGTCTTGAATTAATGGAAACTAATGATTGAACGAGTTCAAATCCTATCGTTTATTAAAACAAAAAGGTTATCTTGTATGTGTCTTACCTTTGGCTTTGTGTCTAAGGAGTGAAGTGACTTTCAGAAGTATACACTTAGTTGGGAAGAGAAGTGAGCGCTTGGAACATAGCCACTCCCTCCACTTTGCCATCTTCACAAAGTTGCTTCTCTTTTTCTTCCACTTTTCCATTATATATCTTCATTTTTTACTAGTATACTTCAACTTCCCCAACCAATAAACTAATGCTAAAAGCAAAACTACAAAATGAATCCTCCATGGAGCAAAGCAACATTTTTAAGGACAATAAGCCTCGTGTAGTCAAATGATAGGACAAAATAAACTAAGTTTATAGTAGAATTAAAAGAGCTTATTAGTTAGAAATGGACATTGAGTAGGAAAGGTCATTTGGACTTAGTCTCTTAGCCTTTCCCAGTTATCCCCTTTAACAAAAGATTCTCATTTTTTAAGCATTATGGGTAGGAGTTATGGGGCCCCTAGTCAAACGGTTGGTTGCTTTTTCTTTCAATACCTTCTTGATTGTCTGTGCCTCTTTCCCTTTGTCCATTGGTAATGGTTTAAATTCAAATTGAATTAAATTGGTAATGTTTACTCAAAATCATTAATCTAATGATACAATTTTTTTTCAAGAATCTTGTTAAGGTGGCATATTTTGATTGGTGCTAATAAAAATGGTGGTGTCACTGATGAGCTTATACAAAAGTTATGTTACTTCAATCACAACATAAACCTTAGCTCAATGATTATGAAAATAATTATTAAAAATTTTGTGTTTCTAACATTACTTTATATAAAATTAATGTATTTTCATCAAATCAAAAAGAAAGACATGGATAGTAACTGGATTCTCTTGGTATCATTTTCAATTCCAAAGTATGCTTAATAATCATTTGACCGCCACATCTAAACAAGGAGCATTGAAGCATGCGCTAGCACAACTGCTTCTGGTGAAATCGTCAACTGCTTCCAATGACATCTCACCAGCTCTAAGTTCTTCCAACCCCAACTCGTTATTTTGTATGTTATACACTTAGGCGAGTTTCGTTCAACTTTTTAAAACTGTGCTTTTTTTTAAAATTGGATTTTTAAAAAGTGCAATATAAAACTAGGCTTTTTGAAAAATATGAGTGTTTGGTAAAAGCTGTTAAAAAGTGTTTTTTGAAAAAACTGAGTTTTTTGCTAGCATTTATAAAAGTAGTAGTTTGAGTGGTAAATTACCAAAAAGAACAATGTATTTATAAGGGAGTTTATTTCATTTTTAAATCAACTACTTCATAATACTTACTCAAAAAAAAGCTACTTAATAATAATAATAATAAATATATTATTGTCATAATTATTTGTTATTACTATTACTATTATTGGTATTATTTTAATAATGTAAGTTTTTTTTAGCATCAATTATTTGTTATTTTAAAAATTTTGAACCAAGTATATTATCTGTCTTACTTTAATAATGTTATCTATTTTTAATAATATCAATATCACTATTTTAATAATGTTTTTGTCTTATTGAATATGGTGTTATCTGTTCTGGCATGATGGTTTGAAGGGATTTCAAAGGGTAAGTTGGGTTTTTAATAAAACAAGTGGGCAATTTGGTAATTGAACGAACAATGCCTGAAAGTCGAAGTGGTTTTTTGGCAAAAACTAACCAAAGGTCATTTGGCTTTTTGAAAAAACAACTTTCTTTCTAAAGCAGCTTTTTAATACCCACCAAACACGTAGCATTTTGAACTTTGAAGTAAAAATTGCTTTTTACCATCTGAAAGTGCAAACAAACGGGCACTTACTGCTGCTAGTTATATTACTGTGGTTTCACATGTTATTTTCCATTATTGAACTTGAATAAACAATATGCGTGGTTAACTATGACCCACATCTGGGAATTCTTGTTGGATTTTCTCATCTTTGCCAGTGCACCATATAATATATGACTAAAATATTTTTAAGAACATAATGACATGTAAGAGTTGGAGACAGCTATTGGATATTTATAAAGGAAAATAACAAATGCTACTTTCTTTTTATAGATTATGGATAAATACATTGTTTCCAAAACTACTAGATTCTCCAAAAGATTCAACAAAATAGCCTATTTAATTTGATATCACATCATGTCTCGCAACCCACTAGGGCCACATTTTATTGACACTCTTAACTCCATTTCATCGTTCAAAATAAAATATTATAAATCCAAAGATGTATTATGGATAAATACATTGTTTCCAAAACTACCAGATTCTCCAAAAGATTTAACAAAATAGCCTATTTAATTTGATATCACATCATGTCTCGCAACCCACTAGGGCCACATTTTACTAACACTCTTAACTCTATTTCATCATTCAAAATAAAATATTATAAATCTAAAGATGTATTAAGTACTATATTATTAATTGTATGTACATAGTCACATATTGGATATAAAATCTTAATTATGTCACAGGAAACTGAGATATTTGAACTAGCAATCCTCACTTCATGAGGCTTGGTTCTTAAGATAATTGTGTTATCCTATATTATCTATTGGTCTAAATTCGTTTAAAATACTCATCCCATTGAAGTTTCCCAGCTATGGGTACTAATACCTTCAAGCAGAGATCCCAAACACATCACACAAATTAACAATATATAGGGATCAATGAATCGCCTAATCGTAACAAAACTTCCATTCTCTAGAACTAATCCTATTGCATCTGAATGATTACCAACTAATTTTTTTCTAACATAAGAAAATCTAATAGTAAAATACATCCAGAATGTTCATCACAAGGTTTACACAGTTGCAGCAGCTTGGGCTACAAGCCTTTTCTTTGCCTTGTTGATGATAAACAACTTGATTCTACCCTAGGGAATAGACCCACTGCTTTGTCCCTTTTCCAGTGGTGGAGACATTTCTAAGGCTAGTTAAAAACTCATGACCAAGGGGCATATTGAACGTGGACAGTCTCAAAGCTTGTGCATCTCCAAGTTCTATCATAAAATTTATGCAGTTGCAGCAGCTTGACCGGCAAGTCTCTTCCTTGACTCCTTTATAACATAATAGAGATTACATTAGAGTGGATTATTATATTTATTATCCATCTAAGTATAGAGGTACAAAATATTTCAGACAACAAAGATCTTTTTGGTCAGCCCAACTTTCCCAAATCAGAGCTATTGGAGATATCATGACTCAAAGATGTTCAAATGAATCAAATTCATTGTAGGTCATTACCTAATTACTTGTAAAACAAGCAAAGTAACCATAATCTTATTTGTAGGGTAAGTTGCATAATCTTGGGATTAGCTAATACATACATACATACATACATACATATATATATATATATATCCTACATTGCCAAGGGCTCTTTGCTGTAGAAGTAGAGCATCAAACTAAATCACATTTATTCTTACTTATGTTTACTCTCTTTTCTTAATCATTCTCAATCTCACAACAACAAATCTAACAATAACCATTCAATAAAGTGAAGAAGAGCTACAACAATTTAGCATCCTATGATGGAGTTTGTCTTTAGGATTTGGTTGATCACTTAGACAAAATACACTAATTCACTAGAAGGTCACTGAGAAATGGTTGAAGTGCACATACTTATGAAACCAGAAGGATATGTCTAATCAGTCCTAACCTTCACATCGACAAGAACTTGTCATTGCATCGAGATGTCAAATACTTCACGATAAGTGAGAACATGTTTTAACCTGTTTCGAAGGATAAGGATCAATGCAAGCATTTTCTGGATTTATGGGGCCTGGATGATGGCTTTGGAGCTTGCACACCAGAACATTAACAAGACATAATTAGAGTAAGCAAAAACCAAGTTTGTCAACATACAATGTTTGCCAAGCATCCAATGTTTGTCAACATTTTTTTTTTGGTGGTAAATAATGTTTGTCAACATAATTAGCTTAAATTTAAAAGTAATGTGACTGCTTACATGGTTGGGTGTAATTGGTACAACATCACTTTTATGTGGATCTAACAGTGATACCACCTTTATTATGTGCTAATCACAATAAGGTATGTGATCAGTTGTGAAAAATAATATTTCTAGAATTATTGAAATGCAAAAACTTGTCAAGTTTATTAAAATTCAAAAGCTCATCAAGTGTTTCTTCAATCCTCTGTTTATCCATAGAAAAATATAAAACGTGACATAAACAACAACAATCAAGTTTCAATCCTAAAACTTAAAGGTTCGCTATGAACCTCAATTGATTAATCAAAATCGGTCACATTCTTTTGATTCATCAAGTCCAACTAATAACATAATAAAACATGAAAAACAACTAGCAACAGTGTTTGTTATCAATATAAGTAACATTATGATCTAATATGTTGAATTTCATAGACTTTATTGTTGTTCAGTTGCGCATCACTTTCTTATGAAATGATAGTAGAAATAAATTTGTAACGTGACACAAGATAGCATAGTTACATAGGCAAATGCAAAGAATATCTAGTAGAACGATGACAAACACAAAATACCAACATTTTGACATTCTCTTTTCATTAATTTAAACGAGTCTATCCAGATTAGAACTTTGAAAGTGGCACAAAAAATCAAATATATTACATATTGTTTGATGGGTTTCTCACATTAAAATTACTACTCACAGCCTTGCACGATGGGTGGAAAAATTTAACGATTTGTGATTTTTTTAAATGGAAAATGAAAATAGTATAGCAGACTTATAAGTGTTAGTTTTAAACCATTCTTAAAATATAGAAAAAAATGATGAGATTATTTTCTAACAAAGTATAGTTGATACAATATACTGAATTTTCTAAATTAAGCTATCTATATTTGTTATTTTAAAGTGTTTTAAATTTTGTAAGTTTTTTTTTAAAGGAAACATAATACATTATACATTCAATTATTATATAAGGCGAATATTTTGTAAATAATATAATGTGTAACTAAAACTTGTTTCTAATGCTTCTTACAAATAGTGATCCTCTAAAACACACCGAATAGACCCAAATGGACCAAATTAGACTGAAATAAACAGAAATGCACCAAATGGACGAAAATAGACCAAAATGCTAAATTGATGTGGCTATGCTAGGTTAGCCCTTTTTCTTTTTCTTTTTCTTTTTTATACTAAGGTAGCCCTAATTTTTTAGAGAAATATTGAGGCAAAAAACATATAAGCAAATTAAGTATGATTAAGGAGAAAAGAAAACTCTAGCTAATTGTATACATAGAGTGAGTGATTGATTAACTTAGCGGTTAGAATAACAATGGGCCAGGACTAGCAGTTGTTAGTTTTAGAATTAAACACGTAAATGTCCCAATTCCAAGCAAGTCCCAGCTAAGGGGCCCAATTTGAACTACGAGTTTAGTTGGGCAACTTGTAGAGGCAATGTTACTTATACAGGCCCAATTGGAAGCAAGGCCTGATTTAATAATCGCCTCAGCTATACTTTCCATAATGTCTAGATGTAGCTCAATTTATTTTATAAGCCTTGTTTAGATTAATTTAAATTTTAGTTTGTTCACTTTTCTAGGTACAGCTTATATTTGTTAAGCAAAATAAGAAAATATGCTAATTCAAACACACACTATACCGCCCTCTAGTACTCCAATTTATAAGATAGCAACTCTTGCAAGTTGAATTTCAAAATATCCACATTTAAAAGGACAAGTACCAAAGCCATTGCTAAACATGATGCCTCTTTGATGATGAATATTATAGGTTCTTTTTAAGTTTGTGATTTTCATATGAATACATACATACATACATACATACATACATATATATATATATATATATATATATATATATATCCTACATTGCCAAGGGCTCTTTGCTGTAGAAGTAGAGCATCAAACTAAATCACATTTATTCTTACTTATGTTTACTCTCTTTTCTTAATCATTCTCAATCTCACAACAACAAATCTAACAATAACCATTCAATAAAGTGAAGAAGAGCTACAACAATTTAGCATCCTATGATGGAGTTTGTCTTTAGGATTTGGTTGATCACTTAGACAAAATACACTAATTCACTAGAAGGTCACAGAGAAATGGTTGAAGTGCACATACTTATGAAACCAGAAGGATATGTCTAATCAGTCCTAACCTTCACATCGACAAGAACTTGTCATTGCATCAAGATGTCAAATACTTCACGATAAGTGAGAACATGTTTTAACCTGTTTCGAAGGATAAGGATCAATGCAAGCATTTTTTGGATTTATGGGGCCTGGATGATGGCTTTAGAGCCTGCACACCAGAACATTAACAAGACATAATTAAAGTAAGCAAAAACCAAGTTTGTCAACATACAATGTTTGCCAAGCATCCAATGTTTGTCAACATTTTTTTTTTGGTGGTAAATAATGTTTGTCAACATAATTAGCTTAAATTTGAAAGTAATGTGATTGCTTACATGGCTGGGTGTAATTGGTACAACATCACTTTTTTGTGGATCTAACAGTGATACCACCTTTATTATGTGCCAATCACAATAAGGTATGTGATCAGTTGTGAAAAATAATATTTCTAGAATTATTGAAATGCAAAAGCTCGTCAAGTTTATTAAAATTCAAAATCTCATCAAGTGTTTCTTCAATCCTCTGTTTATCCATAGAAAAATATAAAACGTGACATAAACAACAACAATCAAGTTTCAATCCCAAAACTTAAAGGTTAGCTATGAACCTCAATTGATTAATCAAAATCAGTTACATTCTTTTGATCCATCAAGTCCAACTAATAACATAATAAAACATGAAAAACAACTAGCAACAGTGTTTGCTATCAATATAAGTAACATTATGATCTAATATGTTGAATTTCATAGACTTTATTGTTGTTCAGTTGCGCATCACTTTATTATGAAATGATAGTAGAAATAAATTTGTAACGTGACACAAGATAGCATAGTTACATAGGCAAATGCAAAGAATATCTAGTAGAACGATGACAAACACAAAATACCAACATTTTGACATTCTCTTTTCATTAATTTAAATGAGTCTATCCAGATTAGAACTTTGAAAGTGGCACAAAAAATCAAATATATTACATATTGTTTGATGGGTTTCTCACATTTAAATTACCACTCACAGCCTTGCACGATGGGCGGAAAAATTTAACGATTTGTGATTTTTTTAAATGGAAAATGAAAATAGTATAGCAGACTTATAAGTGTTAGTTTTAAACCATTCTTAAAATATAGAAAAAAAAATGATGAGATTATTTTCTAACAAAGTATAGTTGATACAATATACTGAATTTTCTAAATTAAGCTATCTATATTTGTTATTTTAAAGTGTTTTAAATTTTGTAAGTTTTTTTTAAAGGAAACATAATACATTATACATTCAATTATTATATAAGGTGAATATTTTGTAAATAATATAATGTGTAACTGAAACTTGTTTCTAATGCTTCTTACAAATAGTCATCCTCTAAAACACACCGAATAGACCCAAATGGACCAAATTAGACTGAAATAAACAGAAATGCACCAAATGGACCGAAATAGACCAAAATGCTAAATTGATATGGCTATGCTAGGTTAGCCCTTTTTTTTTTATACTAAGGTAGCCCTAATTTTTTAGAGAAATACTGAGGCAAAAAACATATAAGCAAATTAAGTATGATTAAGGAGAAAAGAAAACTCTAGCTAATTGTATACACAGAGTGAGTGATTGATTAACTTAGCGGTTAGAATAACAATGGGCCAGGCCTAGCAGTTGTTAGTTTTAGAATTAAACGCGTAAATGTCCCAATTCCAAGCAAGTCCCAGCTAAGGGGCCCAATTTGAACTACGAGTTTAGTTGGGCAACTTGTAGAGGCAATGTTACTTATATAGGCCCAATTGGAAGCAAGGCCCGATTTAATAATCGCCTCAGCTATACTTTCCATAATGTCTAGATGTAGCTCAATTTATTTTATAAGCCTTGTTTAGATTAATTTAAATTTTAGTTTGTTCACTTTTCTAGGTACAGCTTATATTTGTTAAGCAAAATAAAAAAAAAAATGCTAATTCAAACACACACTATACCGCCCTCTAGTACTCCAATTTATAAGATAGCAACTCTTGCAAGTTGAATTTCAAAATATCCACATTTAAAAGGACAAGTACCAAAGCCATTGCTAAACATGATGCCTCTTTGATGATGAATATTATAGGTTCTTTTTAAGTTTGTGATTTTCATATGTCCATTATGCAAGCGAAATATGTGTGTGGATAGTATTGTAAGATTCATCACTGACTCAATTTGGACATTGATTTATTTTCAGGCATATGTTACATGTTTATTTTTGGCTAAAATGCAAAATTCATCACCCTTTAAATCCAGTTAAAATTCTCATCTCATTGAAGTTCCCTAGCTATGGGTACTAATACCTTCAAGCAGAGATGCTCAAAAGCATCATCACATAAATTTACAAGTATATGGGGTTATATGAATGTCCTAATTGAAACAAAACTTCCACTCTCTAGAACCAATCCTACTGCATTTGAATGATTGCCAACCCATCTTTGACTAGCAGAATACACATCCAAAATCTTCATCCCAAAAAAAAAATTAATTAAATAAGTAAACTTAGGTATGGACCGCCTCCTACTATGAGTGATTGTTTGAATTGTTGGTAGTTAGTTTCAAAAAAAAATTGTTGGCAGTTAATTTATCGCTATCAACACAAAAAAAAGGACTTGTCGGAAGATGGCAATTGGATGGACTTAAAAGCACAAATACTAGGTAACCTCCATATTCCCACTTTTACAAGTATATAGGGTTATATGAATGTCCTAATTGAAACAAAACTTCCACTCTCTATAACCAATCCTATTGCATCTGAATGATTACCAACCCATATTTGACTAGCAGAATATACATCCAAAATCTTCATCCCAAAAAAAATAATAATTACATAAGTAAACTCAGGTATGGACTGCCTCCTACTATGAGTGATTGTTTGAATTGTTGGTAGTTAGTTTCAAAAAAAAATTGTTGGTAGTTCATTTATCATTAACAACACAAAAAAAGGACTTGTTAGAAGATGGCAATTGGATGGACTTAAAAGCACAAATGTTGGGTAACCTCCACATTCCCACTTTTACAATTTTGTCTAAGTATAGCACTTAGCATTAGTGTGAAGCACAAATGTTGGGTTATTATGGCTTCTTGGCTAATGCATAAAATTGACAATGCAACTCGTGAAAAACAAAAGTTTTTTTCTTAAATATCAGTCCATTGGTTGAATCATATCTTCAGAAGTTTACCATTGAAGCATCTGTAAGTCTATAACTGGCTAACTGCCCTCTTCTTCTTATTCATTTAAGATAAATTATTGCTCCACTTGAAAAAAAAAAAAGTGCCACATCTTCTTACAATCTATTCTTTCCATTCAACACTTTTGGTTGACTAGTGGTAGTATTAGGTCCACTAACACTTTTAACACATCTTAAAAGGATCATGTTAATGAGTCTTTCACCATCAACCCACCACTAATTTGAGTAATTTCATTAGTTTCAAAACCCCTTAAAATTCTTTACCGTATTAGTATTATTTCTTTTTACAGCCTTCAATGAGAATTTCACTCCTTTCATGGCTTTCCTTGATACCCGTATGCTCACTTTTTCTTAGCTTCCTTGTCTTTGCAGTGTCTGGACAATGTCTAGGCAAGCAGCAATCATTGTTGCTTGATTTGAAGAGCAGTATCAAATTCAACAGTACTTTGGCCACAAAACTGGTGTATTGGAATGAAAGTACTGATTGCTGTTCATGGGAAGGTGTAACCTGCAGTGAGGGACGTATTGTTGGTCTCAACCTAGACAGTGAATCAATCTATGGTGGCCTTGACAATTCAAGTAGCCTTTTTTGTCTCCAATATCTCCAAAACCTGAGGTTGGCTTCAAATAACTTCAACCATTCACGGATTCCACCCGAATTTGGAAATCTGACGAATTTGAGTTACTTAAACCTATCAAATTCTGGCTTTTCAAGCCCAGTTCCCACTCAGATTTCACGCCTCACAAGGTTGGTTACTCTTGATTTGTCTACTCTCTTAAGCATTTCTTCGTTGTCCCTTGAGAGCCTAGATTTTGCTACTCTAGTTCAAAACCTTTCACACCTTACAAAACTTTATCTTTATGGTGTATTTATATCAGCGCCAGGGATTGAGTGGTGTAAGGCTTTATCATCTTCATTGCCAAATCTAAGAGTGTTGAGCATGTCATATTGTTTTCTTTCAAGGCCTTTTCATTCTTCCTTAAAGAAGCTTCAATCTCTCTCAGTTATTCATCTTAACAATAATCGTTTTTATGTTACGATTCCAGAATTTTTTGAAGATTTCACAAATTTGTCTTCTTTGAAACTCAATTCTTCCAGATTGATTGGAACATTACCAAGAAAGATTCTCCAAGTTCCAACACTGCAGTTGCTTGATTTATCAAAAAATGAACTTAACGGTCCTCTGCCAAAATTTCATCCAAATGGTGCTCTTCAATCATTGCTGCTTAGTAAGACAAAATTTTTAGGGACACTACCAACTTCTATTGGTAACCTTAAAAGGTTGTCAAAACTAGATCTTTCAGGTTGCAATTTTAATGGATCAATCCCAATTTCCATGGAAAATCTTACTCATTTAGTTCATTTGAACATGTCATTCAATAACTTCAGCGGACCAGTTCCATCATTCATCATGGCAAAGAATCTTACAGAGATAAACCTTTCAAATAATAATTTAACAGGTCAGATCACTTTCAATTACTGGAAAGAGCTTCAAAGTCTAGTGAATCTTGACTTGCGTTACAATTCACTTGAGGGAAGTATTCCAATGTCCCTTTTTTCCCTTCCATTATTCCAAAAATTGCAATTTTCCTACAACCCTTTTCCCGGTCAACTCCCTGAATTTTTCAATATTTCTTCTTACCAACTAGATACTCTTGATTTAATTAGCAATAACCTTGAAGGGCCAATACCAATGTCTATCTTTGAACTCCGAGGCCTCCAGAATCTCCTACTTTCTTCAAACAATTTTAGCGGTTCTTGGCAGCTTAATGCATTTCAGCAGTTCAG
This sequence comes from Quercus suber, assembly GCF_002906115.3. Lineage (NCBI taxonomy): Eukaryota > Viridiplantae > Streptophyta > Magnoliopsida > Fagales > Fagaceae > Quercus > Quercus suber. Next base: position 472,243 of record NW_027069854.1, on the reverse strand, counting down.
AAATCTTTCAAATCTTGGTCTTTCACATAATAGTTTGTTGATTGAATGTAATGGAGCCAATTCTTCGTCCTTTCCCAAAATTGAGTCATTGGGCTTGGCTTCTTCCAAGTTGAATACAGTTCCTGATTTCTTGAGAAACCAATCCAATTTAGTCATTCTAGACCCTTCAGATAACCAAATTCTTGGAGAGATACCCAACTGGGTTTAGAAATTTACTCATCTTCTTTACCTAAATCTCTCTCATAACTATCTAGAAGGACCTTTACTCAATCTAAATTCTTCTACAAAAACTACAATGATAGTCTTAGACCTTTCCTCCAACCAACTCCAGGGGCAACTATCTACTCCCTTACCATCTGTTGTGCATTTGGATTTGTCAAGGAATAATTTCAACTCTGTTATACCAGCTAGCATTGGTAGCTCCATTATTTCCGCCAGTTTCTTATCTCTTTCAAGCAATAAATTCCATGGGCATATCCCTGAATCAATATGCAATGCTAAATCTCTTCAAGTTCTAGATTTGTCTCATAATTCCTTGAGTGGCACATTTCACCAATGCTTCTCTACACTGAGTAGAACTCTAGGGGTTCTCAATCTAAGAAGAAACAATCTCATTGGCACAATATTTGATAAGTTTTCAAAGTATTGTCGCTTACAAACTCTGAATCTGAACGAAAGCCTACTAGAAGGAGTGATACCAAAGTCTCTTGCCAATTGCACAAATTTGGAGGTATTTGACATTGGGATCAACCAGATACATGATGCATTCCCATGTCACTTGAAGAAAATATCCAATTTGTACATCCTTGTCTTGAGATCTAACAAATTTTATGGATCTATTGGTTGTGAGGGACCAAATGATACTTGGCCAGTGCTTCAAATTGTAGACCTAGCTTCAAACAACTTTAGTGGTAGGCTATCAGTACAAGCCTTGGCTAACTCAAAGACAATGATGGCTGATAATAAGGCCTATTCAAAGCTCAAATACCTCCATTATAATGCTAGACTAGGTTTTCCTTCTTATTATCAAGATACAATAACTATTGTTAGCAAAGGTCTACAGATCGAGTTAGTGAAGATTCTGACTCTTTTCACTTCAATTGATCTTTCATGCAACAATCTTGATGGACCAATACCAAAAGATTTAGGTGTACTCAAAACATTGTATATTCTCAACTTATCATTCAATGCTTTCACAAACCCAATCCCACCATCTTTGGGAAAATTGAGTGAACTTGAGTCACTAGACCTATCAAGCAACAAGCTTATCAGTGAGATCCCTATGCAACTTGCAGATGGACTTACTTTCTTATCAGTGCTAAACCTATCATTTAGTCAATTGGTTGGGCCGGTTCCATTTGTCAAGCAATTTGCTACATTTTTGGAAGCTTCTTATGAAGGGAACAAAGGATTATGTCGCCCCCATTTGAAGACAAAATATGGATCTGTTGAGCCACATTCACCATTTCCAACATTTGAAGATACTCATCCGAATTCTAGGCCTTTGATTGATTGGAAATTCCTAAGTGTAGAATTGGGATTTGCTTTTGGATTTGGGATGGTGATAATGCCTCTTATGCTTTTGAAGGGGTGGAGGATATGGTATTACAAACACATTGATGACATATTTTTCAAGATCTTTCCTTAATTGTACCATGGGGGGAAAATATACCGACTAGTCCGAGCACATAAGAATCTGATGCAAAGGCACTAATGGTTGTTATGAAGAGCAACACAACAATTAGATATGAGATTTTTCAAGTAAGATATTCGTAACCATTTTACATTCTTGCTAAACATTATTGTAACTTTGTAAGATTATAAAAAATGAAGTTATTTTTGTACACAGTTAGCTTTAAATTTTATTCAACAAAAAAGAAGAAGAAGAGATAGATATATAAATATATATGTATGTATGTATATGAGTGGTGTAGTTGTTAAGTAGTGAAGTCGTCCTACATTAGATACTAATAAGAAAACTGAGTAGTTAATATAACATAGTAAGCCTCATATTCATTAAATTTATTAACTTTCTCTTGACTTGTTTTTTGATATTGATGTTTCTTTGTAAGTTCACAACTTTTATCATCTTAAAAAACTTTAATTTTTTTTTTTTTTTTTTTGTGAAGGTTTTATCAGTAATATCATATCTCAAACACATGGAGAAGATTGAACTTTTTATTTTTTTTTATAATACAATATTATGAAATGATAGTAGAAATAAATTTGTAACGTGACACAAGATAGCATAGTTACATAGGCAAATGCAAAGAATATCTAGTAGAACGATGACAAACACAAAATACCAACATTTTGACATTCTCTTTTCATTAATTTAAATGAGTCTATCCAGATTAGAACTTTGAAAGTGGCACAAAAAATCAAATATATTACATATTGTTTGATGGGTTTCTCACATTTAAATTACCACTCACAGCCTTGCACGATGGGCGGAAAAATTTAACGATTTGTGATTTTTTTAAATGGAAAATGAAAATAGTATAGCAGACTTATAAGTGTTAGTTTTAAACCATTCTTAAAATATAGAAAAAAAAATGATGAGATTATTTTCTAACAAAGTATAGTTGATACAATATACTGAATTTTCTAAATTAAGCTATCTATATTTGTTATTTTAAAGTGTTTTAAATTTTGTAAGTTTTTTTTAAAGGAAACATAATACATTATACATTCAATTATTATATAAGGTGAATATTTTGTAAATAATATAATGTGTAACTGAAACTTGTTTCTAATGCTTCTTACAAATAGTCATCCTCTAAAACACACCGAATAGACCCAAATGGACCAAATTAGACTGAAATAAACAGAAATGCACCAAATGGACCGAAATAGACCAAAATGCTAAATTGATATGGCTATGCTAGGTTAGCCCTTTTTTTTTTATACTAAGGTAGCCCTAATTTTTTAGAGAAATACTGAGGCAAAAAACATATAAGCAAATTAAGTATGATTAAGGAGAAAAGAAAACTCTAGCTAATTGTATACACAGAGTGAGTGATTGATTAACTTAGCGGTTAGAATAACAATGGGCCAGGCCTAGCAGTTGTTAGTTTTAGAATTAAACGCGTAAATGTCCCAATTCCAAGCAAGTCCCAGCTAAGGGGCCCAATTTGAACTACGAGTTTAGTTGGGCAACTTGTAGAGGCAATGTTACTTATATAGGCCCAATTGGAAGCAAGGCCCGATTTAATAATCGCCTCAGCTATACTTTCCATAATGTCTAGATGTAGCTCAATTTATTTTATAAGCCTTGTTTAGATTAATTTAAATTTTAGTTTGTTCACTTTTCTAGGTACAGCTTATATTTGTTAAGCAAAATAAAAAAAAAAATGCTAATTCAAACACACACTATACCGCCCTCTAGTACTCCAATTTATAAGATAGCAACTCTTGCAAGTTGAATTTCAAAATATCCACATTTAAAAGGACAAGTACCAAAGCCATTGCTAAACATGATGCCTCTTTGATGATGAATATTATAGGTTCTTTTTAAGTTTGTGATTTTCATATGTCCATTATGCAAGCGAAATATGTGTGTGGATAGTATTGTAAGATTCATCACTGACTCAATTTGGACATTGATTTATTTTCAGGCATATGTTACATGTTTATTTTTGGCTAAAATGCAAAATTCATCACCCTTTAAATCCAGTTAAAATTCTCATCTCATTGAAGTTCCCTAGCTATGGGTACTAATACCTTCAAGCAGAGATGCTCAAAAGCATCATCACATAAATTTACAAGTATATGGGGTTATATGAATGTCCTAATTGAAACAAAACTTCCACTCTCTAGAACCAATCCTACTGCATTTGAATGATTGCCAACCCATCTTTGACTAGCAGAATACACATCCAAAATCTTCATCCCAAAAAAAAAATTAATTAAATAAGTAAACTTAGGTATGGACCGCCTCCTACTATGAGTGATTGTTTGAATTGTTGGTAGTTAGTTTCAAAAAAAAATTGTTGGCAGTTAATTTATCGCTATCAACACAAAAAAAAGGACTTGTCGGAAGATGGCAATTGGATGGACTTAAAAGCACAAATACTAGGTAACCTCCATATTCCCACTTTTACAAGTATATAGGGTTATATGAATGTCCTAATTGAAACAAAACTTCCACTCTCTATAACCAATCCTATTGCATCTGAATGATTACCAACCCATATTTGACTAGCAGAATATACATCCAAAATCTTCATCCCAAAAAAAATAATAATTACATAAGTAAACTCAGGTATGGACTGCCTCCTACTATGAGTGATTGTTTGAATTGTTGGTAGTTAGTTTCAAAAAAAAATTGTTGGTAGTTCATTTATCATTAACAACACAAAAAAAGGACTTGTTAGAAGATGGCAATTGGATGGACTTAAAAGCACAAATGTTGGGTAACCTCCACATTCCCACTTTTACAATTTTGTCTAAGTATAGCACTTAGCATTAGTGTGAAGCACAAATGTTGGGTTATTATGGCTTCTTGGCTAATGCATAAAATTGACAATGCAACTCGTGAAAAACAAAAGTTTTTTTCTTAAATATCAGTCCATTGGTTGAATCATATCTTCAGAAGTTTACCATTGAAGCATCTGTAAGTCTATAACTGGCTAACTGCCCTCTTCTTCTTATTCATTTAAGATAAATTATTGCTCCACTTGAAAAAAAAAAAAGTGCCACATCTTCTTACAATCTATTCTTTCCATTCAACACTTTTGGTTGACTAGTGGTAGTATTAGGTCCACTAACACTTTTAACACATCTTAAAAGGATCATGTTAATGAGTCTTTCACCATCAACCCACCACTAATTTGAGTAATTTCATTAGTTTCAAAACCCCTTAAAATTCTTTACCGTATTAGTATTATTTCTTTTTACAGCCTTCAATGAGAATTTCACTCCTTTCATGGCTTTCCTTGATACCCGTATGCTCACTTTTTCTTAGCTTCCTTGTCTTTGCAGTGTCTGGACAATGTCTAGGCAAGCAGCAATCATTGTTGCTTGATTTGAAGAGCAGTATCAAATTCAACAGTACTTTGGCCACAAAACTGGTGTATTGGAATGAAAGTACTGATTGCTGTTCATGGGAAGGTGTAACCTGCAGTGAGGGACGTATTGTTGGTCTCAACCTAGACAGTGAATCAATCTATGGTGGCCTTGACAATTCAAGTAGCCTTTTTTGTCTCCAATATCTCCAAAACCTGAGGTTGGCTTCAAATAACTTCAACCATTCACGGATTCCACCCGAATTTGGAAATCTGACGAATTTGAGTTACTTAAACCTATCAAATTCTGGCTTTTCAAGCCCAGTTCCCACTCAGATTTCACGCCTCACAAGGTTGGTTACTCTTGATTTGTCTACTCTCTTAAGCATTTCTTCGTTGTCCCTTGAGAGCCTAGATTTTGCTACTCTAGTTCAAAACCTTTCACACCTTACAAAACTTTATCTTTATGGTGTATTTATATCAGCGCCAGGGATTGAGTGGTGTAAGGCTTTATCATCTTCATTGCCAAATCTAAGAGTGTTGAGCATGTCATATTGTTTTCTTTCAAGGCCTTTTCATTCTTCCTTAAAGAAGCTTCAATCTCTCTCAGTTATTCATCTTAACAATAATCGTTTTTATGTTACGATTCCAGAATTTTTTGAAGATTTCACAAATTTGTCTTCTTTGAAACTCAATTCTTCCAGATTGATTGGAACATTACCAAGAAAGATTCTCCAAGTTCCAACACTGCAGTTGCTTGATTTATCAAAAAATGAACTTAACGGTCCTCTGCCAAAATTTCATCCAAATGGTGCTCTTCAATCATTGCTGCTTAGTAAGACAAAATTTTTAGGGACACTACCAACTTCTATTGGTAACCTTAAAAGGTTGTCAAAACTAGATCTTTCAGGTTGCAATTTTAATGGATCAATCCCAATTTCCATGGAAAATCTTACTCATTTAGTTCATTTGAACATGTCATTCAATAACTTCAGCGGACCAGTTCCATCATTCATCATGGCAAAGAATCTTACAGAGATAAACCTTTCAAATAATAATTTAACAGGTCAGATCACTTTCAATTACTGGAAAGAGCTTCAAAGTCTAGTGAATCTTGACTTGCGTTACAATTCACTTGAGGGAAGTATTCCAATGTCCCTTTTTTCCCTTCCATTATTCCAAAAATTGCAATTTTCCTACAACCCTTTTCCCGGTCAACTCCCTGAATTTTTCAATATTTCTTCTTACCAACTAGATACTCTTGATTTAATTAGCAATAACCTTGAAGGGCCAATACCAATGTCTATCTTTGAACTCCGAGGCCTCCAGAATCTCCTACTTTCTTCAAACAATTTTAGCGGTTCTTGGCAGCTTAATGCATTTCAGCAGTTCAGAAATCTTTCAAATCTTGGTCTTTCACATAATAGTTTGTTGATTGAATGTAATGGAGCCAATTCTTCGTCCTTTCCCAAAATTGAGTCATTGGGCTTGGCTTCTTCCAAGTTGAATACAGTTCCTGATTTCTTGAGAAACCAATCCAATTTAGTCATTCTAGACCCTTCAGATAACCAAATTCTTGGAGAGATACCCAACTGGGTTTAGAAATTTACTCATCTTCTTTACCTAAATCTCTCTCATAACTATCTAGAAGGACCTTTACTCAATCTAAATTCTTCTACAAAAACTACAATGATAGTCTTAGACCTTTCCTCCAACCAACTCCAGGGGCAACTATCTACTCCCTTACCATCTGTTGTGCATTTGGATTTGTCAAGGAATAATTTCAACTCTGTTATACCAGCTAGCATTGGTAGCTCCATTATTTCCGCCAGTTTCTTATCTCTTTCAAGCAATAAATTCCATGGGCATATCCCTGAATCAATATGCAATGCTAAATCTCTTCAAGTTCTAGATTTGTCTCATAATTCCTTGAGTGGCACATTTCACCAATGCTTCTCTACACTGAGTAGAACTCTAGGGGTTCTCAATCTAAGAAGAAACAATCTCATTGGCACAATATTTGATAAGTTTTCAAAGTATTGTCGCTTACAAACTCTGAATCTGAACGAAAGCCTACTAGAAGGAGTGATACCAAAGTCTCTTGCCAATTGCACAAATTTGGAGGTATTTGACATTGGGATCAACCAGATACATGATGCATTCCCATGTCACTTGAAGAAAATATCCAATTTGTACATCCTTGTCTTGAGATCTAACAAATTTTATGGATCTATTGGTTGTGAGGGACCAAATGATACTTGGCCAGTGCTTCAAATTGTAGACCTAGCTTCAAACAACTTTAGTGGTAGGCTATCAGTACAAGCCTTGGCTAACTCAAAGACAATGATGGCTGATAATAAGGCCTATTCAAAGCTCAAATACCTCCATTATAATGCTAGACTAGGTTTTCCTTCTTATTATCAAGATACAATAACTATTGTTAGCAAAGGTCTACAGATCGAGTTAGTGAAGATTCTGACTCTTTTCACTTCAATTGATCTTTCATGCAACAATCTTGATGGACCAATACCAAAAGATTTAGGTGTACTCAAAACATTGTATATTCTCAACTTATCATTCAATGCTTTCACAAACCCAATCCCACCATCTTTGGGAAAATTGAGTGAACTTGAGTCACTAGACCTATCAAGCAACAAGCTTATCAGTGAGATCCCTATGCAACTTGCAGATGGACTTACTTTCTTATCAGTGCTAAACCTATCATTTAGTCAATTGGTTGGGCCGGTTCCATTTGTCAAGCAATTTGCTACATTTTTGGAAGCTTCTTATGAAGGGAACAAAGGATTATGTCGCCCCCATTTGAAGACAAAATATGGATCTGTTGAGCCACATTCACCATTTCCAACATTTGAAGATACTCATCCGAATTCTAGGCCTTTGATTGATTGGAAATTCCTAAGTGTAGAATTGGGATTTGCTTTTGGATTTGGGATGGTGATAATGCCTCTTATGCTTTTGAAGGGGTGGAGGATATGGTATTACAAACACATTGATGACATATTTTTCAAGATCTTTCCTTAATTGTACCATGGGGGGAAAATATACCGACTAGTCCGAGCACATAAGAATCTGATGCAAAGGCACTAATGGTTGTTATGAAGAGCAACACAACAATTAGATATGAGATTTTTCAAGTAAGATATTCGTAACCATTTTACATTCTTGCTAAACATTATTGTAACTTTGTAAGATTATAAAAAATGAAGTTATTTTTGTACACAGTTAGCTTTAAATTTTATTCAACAAAAAAGAAGAAGAAGAGATAGATATATAAATATATATGTATGTATGTATATGAGTGGTGTAGTTGTTAAGTAGTGAAGTCGTCCTACATTAGATACTAATAAGAAAACTGAGTAGTTAATATAACATAGTAAGCCTCATATTCATTAAATTTATTAACTTTCTCTTGACTTGTTTTTTGATATTGATGTTTCTTTGTAAGTTCACAACTTTTATCATCTTAAAAAACTTTAATTTTTTTTTTTTTTTTTTTGTGAAGGTTTTATCAGTAATATCATATCTCAAACACATGGAGAAGATTGAACTTTTTATTTTTTTTTATAATACAATCAATATATACATAAAAGCAGAGATTTCATGGGAGGGCTACATAAAAGTAAAGACCTCATGGAAAGGCGTGAGGTTCTACTTGTGCATTCTGTGACATTCTAGGCTTCCTCCTCATTAAAGTTTAGCATTTATGTAAAAGTATTAATTAATGACAAATACATTTTATTTCAATGTATTCATAAGGTTCAAAGTATTTGTATCTCTCTATAATTGTAAGGCCTAATTGCAATCTATTACAAGACATCAGCTAATTGTTACAATAGGGGGTAGGAGGGTTTGAATTCTAGTTGTCTTTATTGTAAACACCACAATCTCTTTAAAATTTTATCCTTATTTAATCACCGTATATAATTGCCAATTATAAATTTTTTCTTGACAAACGCTAATGAAACTCTTGAATCCAACAAAACATGTACTTTGCCGAACAATTGAAAAGCAAATGGCAAATGTGATTTTTTTTTTTTTTTTTTTAATTAAGTTGTTTTGTATGTACGCAAGAGAAAATGGGCAAATACCCCTTTCAAAAAAAAAATCCATCATTTTGTCCCATTTCCCAAATTAATTAGGAAAATGCCACTCTTTTGAAACTTGATTTTCTTAAAATTGAGTTATAAAAAAAAAAATTTTGAAGCCCTATAGCGGCTTTTTTAAGGAGCCTATAGTAACGTTTTAAGGACTTATAGTGGCGTGTTGTAACTCAATTTCCATGAAGTCGAGTTAGATGCAAAATTTTTTCTTTTTTTTACTTATAACTCGACTTCATGGAAATCAAGTTACAAAATGTCACTATAGGTTCCTTAAAACACCGCTATAGGGTTTAACTCGATTTTGAGAAAATCGATTTTCAAAAGAAGGACATTTCTCTAATTAGTTTGAGAAAGATGGCAAAATTCTGGATTGTTTTTTTAGAAAGGGCAAATGCCATTTTTTTCCTACATACTTTTTTTTTTTTTGGTAAGTTAGCATTACTCTTTTATAACTTGTGGTTGGCTGGTTGTCATATGACCATTTTGTAAATGAAAGATGCGTAGATATAAGTTTTCCTAGAGAACATATCAATCACAAGTCTTCTAGCTAGAAAGTATTTTCAAATTCCACAAGTATTTGTCAAAAACATTAGATATAGATGAAATACCATAACTGTCAATAAGTATTGTCAAAATCCACAAGTACTTGTCAAAAAACATTAGATATAGATGAAGTACCATAACTGTCAATAACAGGTATCTCAAACTCTCAAGCGCCATTTACACTAACAAGTAACAACAAATAAAGGGAAAAAGATCCCTCAGAAATTCAAAATGACTTTCAAACAAGTAACATTTAAAATAAGAACTCAACAAACCAAACAATTGAAAAAGAAATCACATCGAATGGCCATACTCTAGCCTCTCTATTTTGCACTTCTTTCTTACAATCAATGACACAAAACACAATGTAATTCTCTTAGTCATGAATGATGGAGTGTATTAGCATGGAGGCCTCGTCAGCCGTGGGAGCCGCATTATCTGGTCAAGAAGAGTGATATCACAATGTCAATCTATGCCCAAAACCCATTCGATTATGCTTGATGCAAAAATAACATACACCCAAAGAAATTCCCTAATGTACTCATGATTTCTCAAGTCTCAGACAAAGATCAAAGCCATTCCCAAGTCTCAGACAAAGGCTAACTGCTATTATCTCCCTTACCAATTTTCATATTTGACAATCCCATAACAGTATTGAAATAGTAAGTCATAAATGGTTACCACTAAAAAGTTGTGGTTCCCTAATTAAACTAAATCATGTAGTTGCATGTGCCATAATTTTTTTTTTTTTTTAACTTTTTTTATGATGCAATGGTTGATACTTAATACACTCACAGTTGAATGAATTTGAGTTTAAGTTCGTCCTGAAACTGGCGTAAAACCAATGTTTTACACCAGCCAATGAAAATATGTCCCATCGATATTTGACTTATTCTTGCGTTTCATCTCTCTCCTCTCACGGACTCACTCATCTTCTTCTTCTTCTTTAGATTTTCTCTCTCTCCGTTCCCTCTGTAAACTCTTTCTTCTCGCCTTTTTTTTTTTTTTTCATTTCCATACCATCAAATCCATTGCTTTCCTTCTCTTGTGTACTCATCTTCCCTGCACTGATCCATGCATCAACACAGTGGCAGTGGGCATTAAATCTAAAAGTTTCAGACAAAAACAAGTTGAAGGAAAAGAAAAGTAACACCAAAACTTATTCAGGCCGAAGCTTGCATTTTGGTCGGTATTCACCGAAAAGCATCTAAATAGCCGAAACACACCGTATTGGGCCGTTCTGGAATTTGTTCTAATGGGTTTTGTTTGTTTATTGCTATGAATGTGTCAGAGAAGCTACTCTACATTCTAATTCTTTGCTTCTTTGTTTGTCTGGGTTCACAGTCTTAGAAATTAGAATAAAGCATGCCTATTTGGTAGTTTCAAAGTACCAATGTGAGTGAATGTGATACTCCGAACTTTTCTTTTTTTGGCTTTTATTTATTTATTAATTAATTTATAATATTACTGATTGTGTTTTGTGTTGTGACGGAGGATTTTTAGCTCTTCATGTTAAGTTTAGAACTGATCTTGAATGAATTCAAGTGGCTCTGAATTTATAAATGAGATATTTCTTGATTAATTTTTGTGGGTTTTGTTTGGCGTTGAATCTGAGTTTTTTGGGAGCTTAAAGATTAAAAGTTTTTACTTTTTGCGGTTGATATGCTTGTTTTCTGGCTCTCTTTTTTACTTTTAGATTTAATGCCCATTGCCACTGCGTTGATGCATGGATCAGTGTGGGGAAGAGCAATGGATTTGATGCTATGGAAAAGGAAAAAAAAAAGACGCGAGAAGAGAGAGTTACAGAGGGCACGGAGAGAGAGAAAAATTCAAAGAAGATAAAGAAGATAAAAATTGGAAATTAAGCCAAATAACAACGTGGCATATTTCATTGGTTAGCGTAAAAGTAGTGCTTTACGACAGCTCCTGACCGACTTTAAACTAAATGAATTTATTGGAGAAACAAATATAGTAATTAAGTTTTGTCTTTTCTCAAAATAGTAAAATTTGCCTACAATGCTTGAAGGGCTAAAGAAATTTACCTGTTAGTGATGCAGGCAAGTGGGAGACAAGGTTGTCAATGATACCTCCTCGACCACCACCACCACCACCACCATCCTCATCTTCTATCTTCCCTTGCTTAAGCTGGCCACCATTTCTGCCACCACCTACATCTTCCTCCACTTTAGAGCGCCCACCATTTTCAACTTCAAAATCCTCCGCTCTTTGTCCAGTAAATTTCCCTGCTTTTTGACTTCGGGGAGAAACCAAGTTGGATATATAACGGCTTATAAGCCCAACTCTCTTATCTTCTGATTTATCCTCACCAAAACTACCTCTCCTATCTTCATCATGCTCTTTTTCTTCCTCAGCTTCCCCTCCGGACACTAAATTAGAGAGCAGATTGATTATGAATCCAGCTTGCCTTTCTTCTCCTCCTTTAGCTTCGTGATCTTTCTTATCATCATCTTCTTCTTCATGATCTTCTCTCACTTTGGAACCTCCCTTTGGACTGAGATTCATGGGATGCACCAAGTTTTCAGTTTCTATAACACTATCTTCCATCTCTCTTTTGGATTTCTTTTCCTTTTTTATCAAGATCAGTCTCTCTCTTTTGGGTTCTAGAATTTTTCTCTCTTTGCTCCTTTGGCTTCCTAGGTATTTATCTCTTTTGTCAAAGCAAATAACACAAACGTCCTCGTCCAGAGAGATATTTCACAGGGAAGCTGTGATTGTAACACGTATTTCGTAGCTGCTGTCTCATGGCAGTCTTTTTGCCTATTAGAAGGTGACACGTGACACAAATTAAATTAAGTAAGAGTATCCTCGTTCGAGTACAAAGTCGGTGGAAATGTCAAATGTCTCCTAGGAACAGCTTTTGAGTTTCAACTTTCAGGTAACATGGGTCAAATTGGGCACATGATTAGCTAGTTGAACAAGCTGTTGGCCTTTCATTGGTTCTATAACCAAAAGCAATGACTGAAAAAAGAGAACCCAAGAGATTGGTTTAATGTTTTTCAGGGCTAATATGATTCATGAGATTTTGGATTAAGTTTTCTACCCAAAACCTAAAAATCATGGTTGTTAAAATTTCAATCTAGATTCTACTATCCTAACACAGATGGTACAGAATAGATACCGACTACAGACTCTCTGACTGAGCCACTGGCTCCCTGTCCAGGGGTGTAATATGACTATAAAGACCCCCATTTTTTGAATTTAAAAAAAAAAAAAAAGATTCTATCATCTTACAATTTTATGATCCTACAATTTTACGATTCTACCTATCCAAAATGATCCAGATCTTTTAAGGATCTTTACGATTATTCTGGATTAGTAGGATCGTACGATTCTAACAATCCCAAGCGACCTTTATTTATTGTAATCTTCTTTAGTCTGAAAGAATGCTCAGTTGAACTTAAATGAAAAATAAAATCCCAATAGACCAAGCTTTTCCACTCGAATGTAGAGAGTGTCAGTTGGACTCAAATAAAAAATATTCTAATAGAGTCACATATTGAGGTTTTTGGTCCCTTTAAATGATGTTTACAAATGGATATAATAATATATAGTAATTATATCAATGAATATATAATTTATGTGATTATTTAATATACCAATGTATATTTTTTTGTTTTTTTCTCAAATAATGTAGGATCTTACAATCCAGTATGCGATTTTACGATCCACTATTCGATCCTACGATCCACAATCCCACCTACCTCCCACGATCCTACGTGGATCTCGATTTTGACAGCCTTGCTTAAAACTACCTTCAAGGAATCCTCTTATAATTAGCCAGAAATTTATTAGATATAGAACTCATCCCTCATGTGAAATGAAAGAGTAATTAGGGGTGAGCAGAAAGTCACTGGCACCAATCCAACCGACCGCTGCCGATCATCCCGCACCGCCATTGCAACCGACCGACGAAGCTGATGCCAGCGATCGGAGTGCAAAGGGAATCCCGATGCCGGTGCGGTGCGGTCACCGGAGTTGGAAATCGATACATGTCGAACCGAACCGATACCTGTATGTATATCATTATCCACTTCTTGGCTTCTCTAGTTCTTCTAATCTGAGTTCTTTGTTCTTCTCCCAAGTTTTAGTCTGTTTAGTTTGGTTTAGATGGTAGATATAGCGTTGTTCGAACTCAGGTTCTCATTTAAATTTTTTTTTTAATAAAACGTTGTCGTATGATCTGGGCATTATTAAAAAATAAATAAAATAAAATAAAAACAAAGACAAAATGGTGCTGTTTTGGTTTAGGTTTTCAGATTTTGCCCACTATAAATTCATTCTTTTGTGACCATAACCCTTTAACTCTCTCTCTCTCTCTCTCTCTCTCTCTCTTGTTCTCACCTCTCGCCTGAGTTTGAAGATGGAACTGTTTGTATATGGCATTCTACCACTTTATAGGTACTTTTCTTTTCCAGTAAAAGTATGTCTAAAGTTTTATAGGCCTCTGAGGTTGGCTTGGCGTGAGAGCCTCTTTTGTTGACTCTTTTCCTTTAGAGACATTTTTCTTTGGTGGTAAATCTAGAGTTGATAAAGGTGTTCTTAGATAAGGTATAGGAAACAACTATTCAAGTATATTATTTTAGCATTTCATTTCTTTCGTGGCCTATATTTTCCTTACATATCCTTAGCAAATAGTATTCTGTCACAAGGAAGCCACAAGGTGCTAGGGCTTTTCAGATTGTTTATCCATTCTTGAGTTTCTTGTTTCTTATTTTAATACTCTAATATATCTTTGTGGGGTTAGGATTTGTGGCCCAAGCCCAAAACAATAAATTTGTAGAGTGTAGATGATAGAGCTAGGTTGACTGTGGAGCTCACAACGATTTATCACAACGTCCAAGTATGAACCAGCATAAAAATATATGTAAAGATCAAATAAGCTGAAGTCTGAAAAGGCTTATGATAGATTAAATACAGATTACAATTCTTAGTGCTACAGTAAAACATTTCTTTTTTCTTCTTCCTCCCTCCTTTCTCAGGAGCCCTTATTCTTTAAATAGTATCCTTCTCCCTTATCCCCATCATCCACTTGTTCTTCATCTGGGTACCTACTTAAGTGTATGTCATGTCATGTATCTTCTTTAGCTTTTTGTGAGTGGCGGTAACTGAGGTTACACTGTTCAGGGGTCTTCTCCACATAAATGCGGCCAGAAAAGTTGCTGCAGTGCATTTAATACGGTGGTAGCAGCTTTTCCTTTAGATATTTCTTCGTTCTTATCGTCTCCAGATATACTCAGAACTTATCTTGATCATTGGGGTTGCTAGGAAGACCATTCGGACGTTCCACACGTTTAATTAATCAATACTATTCGCATCCGAGGAGTAGGACCTCTTCGGACCGTTGGTGACCTCTTCGGATTGTACCCCTCCTTCGTTTCCGGGTATCTTTCTTCCAGATGGACTTTATCTCAACCGGTTCCTTCTCTTCGGACACACAGTAGTCCTCAAATAGGGCCCTAGGCCCACTATGTTAGATTGGGCTTTTCCCCCCACAATTTTCATGTGAACAGATTTTTGCATAGGTTTTGGATCATTACAGTTTGGGTGAACAGATTGTTTTTATAAAGTTTCTATTGAACAGTTTTTTTTTTTTTAATAGGTTGAACAGATTATTTTAATAAAAAAAAAAACAAAAAAAACAAAAAAAAAAACAAAAAAAAAAAAAAAAAAAAAATTATTTTAATAAAAAAAACAGAAAAAAAAAAAAAAAAAAAAACAAAAACAAAAACAAAAACAAATTGTTAATGTTTCAAACCGACCAAACCGATTAAACCGAGCCGATCAAACCGCACCACTATAGGTCAAAAAACCGACCCTAATCAGTATGCATCAGTTTTAATTATTACAAAACCAATCTTTATCGGTTCGGTAACAAATTTGAGAAAAAATCGAGCCGACCGAACCGCACACACCCCTAGGAGCAATGCTGCCAAACTACTCAATAGCTACTCTAATTAGCCAATGTGTCTCTAAAACTTTGACGTTACTATTCATATAATAGACCACCTGAATGGACCATGCTTCGAAATCTTCTGCACCACCAGTTGGCTCCTATGGAACCATAGAAACGAGACATGCTTGGGACTTCGAAGATCGAACTGTGTTCTTCCCTAGATGCTTGGCTTGAAAAGCAATCTATTTTGCAATCCAATTTTTGGAGCTTCATGATAGCAATAGGATTGAGAGGAAAAATTGTGTGAAAAGTATTTATTTTTAGGGCTTCGCATGGTTTGGGAATTGTTGCCACAAGGGTTGTAACTAGTCTATATCGATTGGAGGAAACCTCTCCATGTTTTCTTAGCATTTGCTTGCCCAAGTTATACAAACATTATAACTATCTTTCATCTATATATATATATAAAGAGAAGAAGAAGAAGAGACAACGGTCTTTGACTTCCTTACCTATAATTGATACTCTTGAAACTGGTGAAGGCCAATAATTCGGGCAAGGTATAGCAGTAGATAGCATGAAATATCTATTATTGATACTCCTGGGAGAGCTCATTTTCAGGTGATTTGGATTGTGTGTAATTTTTTAAAAAAAATTATTTTTAATAGGTGCAACTAATTTTTGTCTAGCTTATTTTTTAAGCCTAAAAAAAAAAAGAAAAAAACTAGCATGCAACATAATCAAAATCATCAAAAGATGAAAAGAAAGGGAATGCACCCACCTCTTTTTCCAAAGCAAATGAAATGAAATCTTTCTCATTAACCCTCTTACCTTCTCTTTTCAGCTTTCTTAAAAACAGACAAGAAAATGAAAATTGCGCCCTCATCAGGGTAAAAAAAGGGGGGAAAAATCATTTAGCTTTTTCCTTCTGTTTTTAGCTTTTATGTACAGCTTTTCAAAACTTCATTTTTTTCAAAGTACAAATATAATTTAGCACACTTTCAGCAAAAAGCTAAATAAACTAATACCAAACACACACACACACACACGTGTGACATAGACATTATCCCATGCAAAACAGAAGTATAACCTTGAATTAATATCATCAGCAGTCCAAGTGTCCCACATGAAGTACAGTAAACACATCTACTTTGAAGAGACAAAACTTTATTTTTACAGCAAAAAGAAGATTGGTCAGTACGTAAGTTGCCAAATGAAGGGCAGGTGGGATTGTAAGGGCATTACCATAAAATCTCCAGAATTATGAGATCATCATGATGCTATGGGATCCGACGTCGACCGTACAAGTCCATCTTCTCAGCTTTCTTCTGTGTCTCCCTCCTCTCTTTTCTTTTGGCTTGTCTTGCATCAACATCAGCCTGGACCTTCTCCATTACTTTATCGAAACCAGGAATTGTCTCCTCCAATTTGCTGTACACTTCGTTGCTAAGGTCGGAGAAAATCTTAAACAACCTCTGTAAGAAAGAAACCATAAATGAATATATAGATGATAGAGGAATATGCACTAACTAGACACATAGCTTTATATAGAGAACCTTATAGGAAAGGATTTACTTAAATTCCAAAAAGTTCAGCAACTAACATACAAATATTACATATTGGACAGGACGTTATACAAAACATGCACCCTTTTCTCTTTTCTTCTTGTTTCACCCTAAGAAAATATTTCGGTTATAACTTATAATTACTATTTACCATGATCTACATTATCATACATGAATGAAAATTTTGCAAAGGGGAGAAGCCTACAAAGATACAAATCAGGTGGTCCATTAAGCAAGCAGAAATCATCAAAGTATTGAACTAAAATTTAGTTTTGTTTCAAAAGTTGAACATAGCCATATAGCTCAAGGAAGCTAAGAAAAATAATCCAAAACCTGAAGTAGGAAGCAGTATTTACCTTGACGTCCTTATTCCAATGCCTGATGTATGGTGGACCGGTTGTGTATGAACCAAGAGGTTCACGATACCACTCCCCACCATATGTAATCTGATCCATTGCTTGTTCTATGCTTAAAACCTCCCAAGGCCTTAACCCAGGGATAATTTGTTGCAATTGTTTTCTGCTCACATACACAAACAAAATAATAGTTTGATTGCCAGTTCTTGACATGCAATGACATCCCCAATGGACACATGTGATAAAGATGAAAAGGAATTAACAAAACAGTGATCCTCAGCAATGGGAAGACATCATTATCATAATAAAAAAATTTAGTTAAAAAAAACATATTTGCAATTTTTTTCTTCTAATTTTCCTCTAACTATGACTTACTTCAATCCCTAATTAATAAAGCATTAATGCCTGTATCTCCAATCTGCCTATCTTTCCTTCTAACAGAAGATGATAGAATCCTTTTCTAGGATAGAATGTGAACCTTGACATATAACCTCCAGAAGTTGCTTCCTCTTTGCAACAATGCATACCATTAAATTTCTATCAATCAGATGTAAAAGAGACAAGAAAGGTAATATACCAGCTGCATAAACATACCTAACATCTTTTGGTATGTATTTGTTTGGCATGTGGTCGTCCTCTTCCAAAATTGTAGTCAGTTCAGAGCCACTAGCCCAAAGAAATAGGGCATGACTAGGAATTCTAACCCCTGGCCAAACACCGTCATTAGCTTCCAGTACTGCTAAATCACGTCTCTTGCTCTCTACAGCCTCTTGTTGGAGCTGCTTATAGGTTTTCTTCTCATGCCCTTTTAGTGGAACCCATGGAGGTATCCCTTTCTGTAGTTTGTGAATAAAAGCTGTTGCAGCAGAACCTAGTCTAACTGAAGATCACCAAATAGTAAACCAAGAATCAATTAAGATCAAATAAATACAACATATAATAAACGTTAACAACATCAAGGGTTGGACCATCCAAATAACTTCTAGTAGCCTAATTAGGTGGCACAACTAAAGTAGTTACACTGGTTATGATAAACTTTTTCTCTACCTCCAAAAATGTACCCATCACAGAAAAGAAGCAGGTATCTGCATTTTTCCCTTATGACTCTTAATATAATTTTAATAACATCTCCAAGGAAATCATGGAGTAACTTGATATTAATCAGGAGAGTTTAACAAAAGGTAATTGTCTGCAATAAATTGTATTTGAAAGAAATCATAACCTCTTCCTTCCATGACCATTTTCTAATTCTGGACATATAATCTAAGCATAATTTCATCCAATCAAGATCACAAGATCATTGCCAGTATCAAACCTTGCCAGCCACCTTGTCTTAACAAATTGGCAAATTATAACATCATTGCCACTGCCAAGTGATCAAGAGAGTAAGAAACTACTAAAAGATAACAGACATGGAAAAAGTTTTAAGTTCAACAACAAACCTTCCCAAGTGGCAATTGCACGTTCCAAGCCATAAACCATGTGAATTGGTGCCCACTCATCCATGTCATCACCCCAAATGAAAGTGTGCTTATCAATAATCCCACCACCCCATGCCGTTTTAAGTTGTATTAACTCGCACGGTCCCCGAGTCCGCCCCAACCGATCCTTGTACCACCAACCTCCACTCCTCATGATAACTTCATCAACCAACAACAACAACATAAATGAAAAACATATAGAACCAAAAGATCCAAAATAATTTTACCATGATCATTCCCCTCTCTCTGATACAAAGAGAGTCCAACAATTCATTTCATTATAAAGATTTCGTCTTCACATGGGGTACATAATGCCACATCATCTAAAATTCCATTCCACTAAATAAGGAACAGTAAGTCTAGTGCAACAAAAAATTTCACTAGTTATGTCTACAATAAGAATGAAGCAATGTAACTTTCACAACATATTTCACAACTTTTAAGTTGGCAAATTGTTATAGATTCTCATATGTATCCGCTGCTACAACCACTTTATTTTCTATTATTAACAATTTGCCTCCTCAGAAATTACAAAAAGACTCAATGATTAAAAATGGTGTCATTAATAGCAATGTTCCATCACAACTCGGTTGTAATTCGTGCATAATAAAAGTGATATCAATAAAGTACAGATCATGTCAACAGTTGTGACAAATGTCTTGTGTCTAACATTACTAAATAAGGAAATGATAACTGAATTCAATGTATGAACTACAATACTAAATCAAAAATTCAAATACTTACAATCATAGTAACGCTTCTCAAGCCTATTATACCCAACAGCCTGAGCAACATCAATGGGCCGACCCGGTGGGTAAGGCCTTTGTCTGAAACCCCAAAGCCCAAAAAAGAACTGTCTAGCAAAATCCCAAAACTTGTCATCTGATTCCTTCTTCGTCTTAATAGCTTTCCTCACCATAGGCCTCCCATCCAAACCTATCACGTGCGGTACCGCTTGCCAAAGCTTCTTATCCTCTTTCCTATACGGCGTGTCGTTTTCCTTCAACTCCATCTCGTTTATCTTGTCGGCTATCTCCTCGGCCCGGGCTAAGAATTGGACCACCGGGCTGGCCCGGAACCGAGCCCAGAACTCCTCGTTTTCTCGGATCTCTTCCGGGGTCGGGTTTTCTTTGTGTTCGAAAATGGGGTCGGAGTTTAGGATCTTTTCGACTTCTGGGGTGTGACGGTAATCGGGGATGTTTTCGCATTCCCAGAAGAATTGGTCCACCATTTGGCGCATTGGACCGGGTTCGTCCGGGTTTCTGGGTTGGGGTTTGGGTTTTTTGGATTTGAAGGGGTTTGAGATGGAAGCGAAGTTTGGAGGGGTTTGTTTGGGTGAGATTGATTGGGTGAGTGAAAGGAGGTTGATTGGAGAGATTGGGTTTTGGGGTTTGTTGAACCAGTTTTCGAAGGGGTTGTTGAAGTTGATCGATGCCATTTTCAGAGAGAGAGAGAGAGAGAGAGAGAGAAAGAAAGAGAGGGTTTTAGAAGAGAAATGAAAGGGTTTAGAATTGAGAGAGAGAGCAATGGAGGAGTGAACTAAAGAGGACTGAGCTGACTGAGCTGACTGAGCTGAGCTTAGTAGGGAACTCAAGTGGATAGAATCATGGAGGGTGTTGTTGGGCTGTATGATGTTTGGACCGATGGAATTCAATTATTGGCCTGTGAACCCATTGGGCTAAAATAAGAAGAGAGAGTGGTTATCGGTTCTTTCATACGACCAAACCGATAGTCGAATTACGCTGTGATAAATAATTTAAATAATAATTTTAAAATTATAATAAAGTAAAAAATTTCCTATTAATTAAGTGCATACCTTTGATAATATTAACAAGTGTTTATATATTTTTGATAATGTTAATAATTTTTGCACATAACTTATATAACAAATGGTTTTAAATATTCTTCTAAAAAAATAGTATTAAATATAAAAGGGAGTCTACACTTATATATTATCTATTTATATATTCCCAAATAGTATTGTGGGGAATCTACACGAATAGATTGTATACTTGGTCACTCGACGCTATGAAGGGTCCCACTTCAATATCTGCTATATTATTAAAAAAAATTAAAGATATAGGTTAAGTAAGTGTAAGGGTACAACTAGCACCCAATAAGGTATGCTATTACTCACGTCCACGTTTTATACCAAGCCAGCTCAAGCCAAATGCCGAAGCAGTTGACAACACAAAGTTGCAAGAGCTGAAACTCGAACCTTGAGTAAATTGGGCTTTTGAGAGTTTCTTATCGTTAAACTATACTCACTGGTGGTGGGTTGCATTATAGATTAAATTGCATAAATGTTGTGAAACCTAATATAAAATAATAAATTTCTACCACCGTGTACCTTTTCCGCGATGGTCTCTCTGTAAGTTTAAGTAAAGGGAGCAAAAGTTAGGAGTTCAAGTCTTTAAAAGGGAGTTTCATACATATATACATTTATGGTGTGTTTGTTTGAAAGTGAAATATGGTGGAGAGAAAACTTTGGAGAGAAAATAGATTTATGTGTTGTTTAGTTGGGAAGAGGGGAAAGAAAACTTTTATGTGGGGCCCAGGCATTTTCCACCCAGGCACACACAAAATTTGTCTCTCCAAAATGGGAGAAATTATAAGGTCCTCATGGTAGACAAGTGATGTGGTCCACCATTCCAGTAAAAGACTCTCACTTGTTTAAAATTGTGGAGTTTTAAATAAAAATTGAATACTAACTCAGCAATTTTAAATAGGTGAGAGTCTCTTACTAAAATGGTAGACAAATGACGTGGTCTATTATGAGGACCGTATAATTTCTCCAAAAATGGAATGAAAACTAGGTTAGAGGAGTTTGATGGTGAAATGACAAAATTGCTTATGTGCAGTGCACATGGGCAGGGGCGGAGCCAAAGGGGGGCGAGAGGGGGCAGTTGCCCCCCCTGAGCTCGCCAAAAAAATCATGTATAATATACTCTTATTATAGTTGAAAGTAGTTTGCACTATCCACTGACCGAAAGCTTCTCAAAAGCAAAAAACTAGCATTCTCCTCATGGTAAGTCATGGACTCTAGAATCAAGATTGAATAGTAGGTGCCAGACTGCCAGTCCCACAAATTTTTAAAAAATTAAAAAACTCTCACATGCCTTTATACACGTTAGTAGAATTACACTACTATGCTAATAAACAAAATGTTTTCAGTGACAAATTCCACAACTTTTGAGATGTTATTTATTTTCATTTTGGTTTATCATTGACATTATTTTATTGTCTACATTTACAAATTGTCAGCTCAATGATTGTGAAAAGAAAAAAAAAATGGTGACTCTAGACTAATTGTTAAAGGAAACCTTAGAGCATCTACTAATCTTTCTCTTCCTTCTCTTCACAATTTCAAATTTTGAATTTTTGTTATAATCCAAAATTTTAACTACTTAGAAAGACTGAGCTGACTGAGCTGAGCTTAGTAGGGAACTCAAGTGGATAGAATCATGGAGGGTGTTGTTGGGCTGTATGATGTTTGGACCGATGGAATTCAATTATTGGCCTGTGAACCCATTGGGCTAAAATAAGAAGAGAGAGTGGTTATCGGTTCTTTCATACGACCAAACCGATAGTCGAATTACGCTGTGATAAATAATTTAAATAATAATTTTAAAATTATAATAAAGTAAAAAATTTCCTATTAATTAAGTGCATACCTTTGATAATATTAACAAGTGTTTATATATTTTTGATAATGTTAATAATTTTTGCACATAACTTATGTGGGGCCTGTTAGTTAAAAATGTATAGTAATCCTCAGAAGTGGGCTCGGGGCCCAACGGCCCAATCCGAGGACACTTCGTTATCCGAGGATAGCCTAAAGAAGTTTTATTATTATTAAATGGATAATACAGGAGAAAGGAGTGGATATTATATACAGCGGCATAACGTACGTCCGAGGACACCAAAGTCCGAGGTGAATGTAACTTTCGTTTTATTGAGGAGACTCCGCAAAGTTGTATCTGAACTGAAAATTTGATATAGACCTAATGGGGAGTCGGGGAAGGTATCAAATATCTTACAAGGCCATCACCTCCACATTAAATGTTTTCCAGCTAACCCTCTGGCCGCATTAATGTGGAGGTGATACCTGAACAATGACTAAGCAGCTTTATGGCCACTGAGCAGAACGTTCCGGTAGGTGCTAGATGGGACAGAAAGGAGCTCCCACGATAAGAACTACACGTGTACGATGGAAACGGAGGGGAGAACGGAGTATATAATATAGAAACGAATGAAATTGTAGAGGGGCTTTTTGAAAAAGAAAGAAAGAAACAAGAAAAGAGAGAGGGACTGAGAGAAAGCCGAGGAGAGTTTTTCTCAAGGAATAACCTAAAGTATCCCTTGTTACCAGATGAGTATAACCTTTCTTGTCATACAACACTAGTTCTTGGACCCATGCTCTAAAAATTTATTGTTTGGGCTTGTTGGGCTGAAAACTCATTCATATTCAGGGTCAAATCCAAACTGAGTCCCTACAACTTATATAACAAATGGTTTTAAATATTCTTCTAAAAAAAATAGTATTAAATATAAAAAGGAGTCTACACTTATATATTATCTATTTATATATTCCCAAATAGTATTGTGGGGAATCTACACGAATAGATTGTATACTTGGTCACTCGACGCTATGAAGGACCCCACTTCGATATCTGCTATATTATTAAAAAATTAAAGATATAGGTTAAGTAAGTGCAAGGGTACAACTAGCACCCAATAGGATATACTATTACTCGCATCCATGTTTTATACTGAAGAGGAAAAATTATGCATGATAGAGCTATCTGGATAGAGGTGGCACGGACAGACGTGGCATGTACAGACCGAACAGCCACGTAGCATCCAGCTCATTATTATGTGGTCTCCAAGGAACCTTAAATGGAAAATACTTGCGACACACGATTTTTCCTGGTTTGTAGAGTCCCAACATGAGTAGAATTCTAGAATATACACGCATTAATGAGTATCTTCCCCATAAGGAAAAGATTTGTTCCGCAAACAAAGGAGTCTGACCCTACGCTACTATAAAAACCCAAAGACCCTCAAGAAAAAGGTACGCATAATCTACCCCTGCTCTAGCACTCTGGAGTTAAGAATAGTTCTAACTTAACCTTCGGAGGGTATTTAGCCGGCACCATACCGGTACTCTCTGTTAGGTTTCTCTCTTTGTATTGTGTAGGTTTTACATTCGAGTGCGTAGGTATCGTGTGGCTCACTGATGAATTTCTCAGCATCATCAATTGGTGTTGTCTGTGGGAAACGCAGTTGAGATTCGTAAGCCATATTATCGTTTTCCGGACAAAAGGGTTGTATGGTACTTACTCGATCTATGGCAACCACTAACAACGTTCAAGGAGAGGAACCACCCACGACGACTCTAGAGAGACAAGTCCAAACTCTTACTGCTGCTGTGGAGCGCCTAACCAAACAGAACCACGACTTGGAAGAACAGCTGCGCCAGAAGAATGCAGCGCCAAATGACTAACGAGAAGATCAAGAAGGGACCAGCGCTGAAAGGAGTAACCTAGAAAGACCTGAGGGCAGTAACGCCCCGAGCAGATCGGAGAGGCAACACATGAGCCTCCCATCCCTCACGGACGCGGCTCCACCCTCTATTGTCGTGGAGATGCGGGCGATGAAGGAACAGATGGAAGTCATGATGAACGCTCTTAAAGGACGAGTATATAGCGACCTTAACGACCTAGTCAACAGAATCGACTCACCATTCACTGCCCCCGTCAATGCCTTTCCTCTACCTCATAAATTTCGCATGCTGCACATAGACAGTTATGACGGAGTAAAGGATCCACTGGATCACCTAGAGACCTTTAAGACCCTAATGTACCTTCAAGGGGTAGCAGATGAGATCGTGTGTAGGGCCTTCCTTACAACGCTTCAGGGCCCCGCAAGGGTATGGTTCAGCCAACTGACGCCGAACTCCATCAGTACTTTCAAGGAGCTAAGCGCTCAGTTCACTACACACTTCATCGGAGGACATAGGTATAAGAAGTCCACAGCGTGCTTAATGAGCATTAGGCAACGAGAGGATAAGACGCTGAGATCCTACATAACACGCTTCAGTAAGGAAGCGCTCTCGATCGATGAAGCCGACAATAAGATATTGGTAGCAGCCTTCACAAACGGGTTGTGAAAGGGTAAGTTCCTTTTCTCTCTATACAAAAATGACCCAAAAACGATGTCGGAGGTCCTCTACAGGGCTACTAAATACATGAACGCTGAGGATGCACTTTTGGCTCGAGACGAAAAGCCAAGAAAAAAAGAGAGGCAAGAAGATGCCCGACAGGACCGAGATCGAAAGGATGACAAACGCTCTAAGCCCCCTGTAGGGAAATTCACAAATTTCACCCCATTGACTGCCCCAATAGACCAGGTACTAATGCAGATCAAGGACGAAGGATCCCTGACCTTTCTCGAAAAGTTAAAGAGAGATCCCAATAGGCGATCCAGGGACAAGTATTGATGTTTCCACCGTGATCATGGACATGATACGGCTGACTGCTACGACTTAAAACAGCAAATCGAAGCCCTTATTAAACAGGGAAAATTGCAGAAGTTCGTCAGCAAGGAAAGAACGGATCAGCAACATTAAGAGCAGCCACCTCGACAAGAAAATGAGCTCCCCAGACCACATATAGGGGATATAAGAATAATCGTAGGGGGCACAGCAAATATGGGGCCATCCAAGAAGGCTAGAAAGACATACCTCAGGAAGGTTCATAATGTCCAGCTAACGAGCTCCGTACAAAAGATAGCACGGATAGAGAGTCTGATCGTAGGATTCTCATAAAAGGATGCTCGACGTCTTCACCACCCTCATGATAACACGCTTGTCGTCACCTTACGAGTGGGGGACTTCAACATACACCGAGTGCTGATCGATAATGGTAGCTCAGCAGACATCCTATACTACCCAACATTCCAGCAGATGAGGATTAATAGAGAACGGTTAATACCGACAAATGCTCCGCTAGTTGGTTTTAGAGGTACGAAGGTATTCCTACTGGACGCGATCATGCTTTCGGTAACATTAGGTGATTATCCTTAGCAGATCACTAAGGATGTGACTTTCCTTGTGGTCAACTGCTCATCCGCTTATAATGCTATCATCGGACGACCCACCCTTAATTCATGGAAGGCGGTAACGTCAACATACTACCTAATGATCAAGTTTCCTACGGAGTACGGGGTTGGAGAGCTACAAGGAAATCAGGTGGCTGCACACGAGTGCTACATTGCCATGATGAAGATGGAAGATCATCAACAGACCATGTGCATAGAAGAGCAACGGACCATGGCAAAGGAAGGGAACCTACCACCTCGATACGCTGGACGAGCAAAAGCTATAGCACCCATAGAACACGGAGCACCTACGAAAATACTACCAGTAGAGATAATATGAAGAACAATAGCGCTCCTTAATTTCCCGGTTTATTTAGTTTTTTTACAATTACTAGTTTTACTTAGTCAATTTTCCGCTACAATATGTTTTTAAGCCCTAGGGGGCAAGTACTTTTCTACAAATGCATGATTTTTTAATTAATAAGAGGAATATTCAGACACAACTATGTTTTCCTACTTGCATTCCTACAAAGTCCACAAGATGGACGGATCATCCCAAGAGGATGTAATTATAAGTCCACAAAGTGGACGGATAATCCAAGAATGATGAAAATTACAAGTCCATAAAAGAGGACAGATATAAATTACAGTCCACAAAGTGGACAGATCATCCCAAGAGAATGAAAATTACAAGTCCGCGACCAACAAGGTGACGAGGTAACACTTAGTTACCTCAACAAGTCCACGACCCTGAGTGGACGACCAACAAGGTGACGAGGTAACACTTAGTCACCTCAACAAGTCCACGACCCTGAGTGGAAGACCAACAATGTGACGAAGTAACTCTTAGTCACCTCAACAAGTCCACGACCCCAAGTAGACGACCAACAATGTGAAGAAGTAACTCTTGGTCACCTCAACAAGTCCACAACCCCAAGTGGACGACTAACAAGATGACGAGGTAACCCAAGTGGACGACCAACAAGATGACGAGGTAACACTTAGTCACCTCAACAAGTCCACGACCCCAAGTGGACGACCAACAAGATGACGATGTAACACTTAGTCACCTCAATAAGTCCACGACCCCAAGTGGACGACCAACAAGGTGACGAGGTAACACTTATTCACCTCAACAAGTCCATGACCCCAAGTGGATGACCAACAAGGTAACGATGTAACACTTAGTCACCTCAACAAGTCCATGACTCCAAGTGGATGACCATTAAGGTGATGAGGTAATACTTAGTCACCTCAACAAGTCCACAACCCCGAGTAGATGACCAACAAGGTGACGAGGTAACACTTAATCACCTCAACAAGTCCACAACCCCAAGTGGACGACCAATCACCCCCAAGTGGATGACCAACAAGGTGACGAGATAACACTTAGTCACCTCAACAAGTCCACGACCTCAAGTGGACGACCAACGAGGTGACAAGGTAACACTTAGTTACCTCAACAAGTCCACGACCTCAAGTGGACGACCAACAAGGTGACAAGGTCACACTTGGTACCAACAACAAGTCCATGACCAAAGTGGATGGACAAAAAAATGATGAAGACCTGGACGGACAAAAAAAAAATGTCCATGACTAAAGTGAACGGACAAAAAAAAAATGAAGTCCATGACCAAAGTGGACGGACAAAGAAAATGATGAAGTCCTGGACGGATAAAAAAAAAAAAAATTCATGGTGGACAAGTGATGTGGTACACCATTCCAGTAAAAGACTCTCACTTGTTTAAAATTGTGAAGTTTTAAATAAAAACTGAATACTGGCTCAGCAATTTTAAATAGGTGGGAGTCTCTTACTGAAATGGTAGACAAATGACGTGGTCTACCATGAGGACTGTATAATTTCTCCCAAAATGGAGAGAAAACTAGGTGAGAGGAGTTTGATGGTGAAATGACAAAATTGCTTATATGCAGTGCACACGGGCAAAGTCGAGTTCCCTTCTTTTTTTTTTTTTTTTCCTAGGCAACGTTGCCTCCTTTATTTTTTATTGTTTTTTTAATATATTTTTTTCTTTTGGTTTTCTGGGCGTGGTGCTTTGTTTTTTTTTATTTTTTCTCTTTTTATGGTTTCCTGGGCAACGTTGTCTCCTCTTTTCTTTTGATTTCCTAGGCGTGGTGCTTTGTTTTTTTTTTTTTTTTTTTTTTTTTTTTTTTTTTTTTTTTTTCTGGAAA